>NC_133773.1:2221190-2243210 GCF_003597395.2 Chelonoidis abingdonii | reverse complement strand
CCCCTGAGTGGCAGTGGACTGAGCTGCTCAGCCCACTGCCGGTCTGGGGTCCCGGCTGCTGGCCTCGCACAGCCTGCTGCTGGTCTGGGGTTCTGGCTGCTGGACCCTTGCCAGCCAGGGTCCCGGCCACAGGCCCCACTCAGCCCACTGCCGGCCTAGGTGAACAGAACCCCAGATCACCAGCGGGCTGAGCAGGCCGGCGGCGTAAGATCAACATTTTAATTTAATTTTAAATGAAGCTTCTTAAACATTTTGAAAACATTGTTTATTTTACAATACAACGTATAGAGAGAGACCTAAAAACATTAAAATGTATTACCGCCACATGAAATCTTAAAGTGAATAAATGAAGACTTGACATACCACTTCTGAAAGGTTGCTGGCCCCTGTTGTAGTGACACTAGATATTCTATAAAAACTGTTTTGTATTGCCAAAGAAATACCAACTGCAATTATGTAATGACCCATACCAAACAGTTGTGAAAATGTCAACCTTGATGTATTTTAAAGAAGCCTTATTGAGAATGCAGGAACAAACCATCCCAATGTGCAGAAAGAATAGCAAATATGGCAGGTGACCAGCTTGGCTTAAGAATGAAATCTTTGGTGAGCTTAAACTCATAAAGGAAGCTTACAAGAAGTGGAAATTTGGACAGATGACTAGGGAGGAGTATAAAAATATTGCTAGAGCATGCAGGGGTGTAATCAGGAAGGCCAAGGCACGATTGGAGTTGTAGCTAGCAAGGGATGTGAAGGGTAACAAGAACGGTTTCTACAGGTATGTTAGCAACAAGAAGAAGGTCAAGAAAAGTGTGGAACCCTTACTGAATGGGGAAGGCAACATAGTGACAGATGATGTGAAAAAAGCTGAAGTACTCAATGCTTTTTTTGCTTCGGTCTTCACAGACGAGGTCAGCTCCCAGACTGCTGCATTGGGCAACACAGTATGGCGAGGAGGTCAGCAGCCTTCAGTGGTGAAGGAAAGGTTAAGGACTATTTAGAAAAGTTGGACGTGCACAAGTCCATGGGTCCAGATCTAATGCATCCAAGGGTGCTGAGGGAGTTGACAGATGTGATTGCAGAGCCATTGGCCATTATCTTTGGCATGGCGTGGTGATCGGGGGAGGTTCCACAGTATTCTTGCGAGCAAGTTAAAGAAGAATGGATTGGGTGAATGGACTATAATGTGGATAGAAAGTTGGCTAGATTGTTGGGCTCAATGGGTAGTTATCAATGGCTCGATGTCTAGTTGGCAGCTGGTGTCAAGTGGAGTGCCCTAGGGGTCAGTCCTGGAACTGGTCTTGTTCAAAATCCTTATTAATGATCTGCATGATGGGATGAATTGCATCCTCAGCAAGTTCACAGATGACACTAAGCTGTGGGGGAGAGGTAGATACGCGGGAGAGTGACCTAAACAAATTAGAGGGTTGGGCCAAAAGAGATCTGATGGGGTTCAACAAGGACAAGTACAGAGTCCTGCACTTAAGATGGAAGAATCCCATGCACTGCTACAGGCTGGGGACTGACTGGCTAAGCAGCAGTTCTGCAGAAAAGGACCTGGGGATTACAGTGGATGAGAAGCTGGATATGAGTCAGAAGCTTGACCTTGTTGACAAGAAGGACAGTGGCATGTTGAGCTGTATTAATAGGAGCATTGCCAGCAGATCGAGGGAAGTGATTATTTCCCTCTATTCGGCACTGGTGAGGCCACACCTGGAGTCTTGTGTCCAGTTTTGGGCCCCCCACAACAGAAGGGATGTGGACAAATTGGAGAGAGTCCAACAGAGGGTAACAAAAATGATTAGGGGGTTGGGGCACATGATTTACGAGGAGAGGCTGAGGGAACTGGGATTATTTAGTCTGCAGAAGAGAAGAGTGAGCGGGGATTTCGATAGCAGCCTTCAACTACCTGAAGGAGGGTTCCAAAGAGGATGGAGCTAGGCTGTTCTCAGTGGTGGCAGATGATAGAACAAGAAGCAATGGTCTCAAGTTGCAGTGGAGGAGGTCTAGGTTGGATATTAGGAAACACTGTTCACTAGGATGGTAGTGAAGCAGTGGAATGGGTTACCTAGGGAGGTGGTGGAATCTCCATCCTTAGAGGTTTTTAAGGCCCAGCTTGACAAAGCCCTGGCTGGGATGTTTTTAGCTGGGGATTGGTCCTGCTTTGAGCAGGGGTTGGACTAGATGACCTCGTGAGGTCATTTCCAACCATAATATTCTATGATTCTATGATGTCAAATCTGTTAGTGTAAAATCAAACTTCATTCCATGTGGGGCCTTGCTGATAATACAACTCCATTTTCCACTGTTACTTAAATGTATGTTTTAATTAAGCCAGGGCTTTCTTCTGTTTGTTTGGCTCAGTAGTTGCTCTGCACTTGAGCATTAATTGACTTGAAATTATAATTATTTGTTCTAAAAATCAAAACAATTCAGTTTTTGTCATTCCAGAGTCAAAAAAGTCGGAGAAAGGAGTATTCAGATAGTTTGTTCTCCCTCTGGCAAAAATACTTATCTGCCATCTATATTCATAGCTTATTCACCTTAATCAAGACTTGCAGAAAATAAGCTGATGATGCTTAATTGAATTAATAATTTGCCTTTCTTTGTTCAGAGATGATCGATGTCTAGCTGATGAGGAATCTTTTCCCACTCTTGATGAATTATCTTCATACTAAGCCAATATAAACCTGAAAATAAATACTGATTTTTTTTTTATTTCATGTAATAGAGATAAGAATCAACCTGATCTCAGGACTTTTCCTTTTTAGTGTGCAGGAGTAGAGCATCTTTGTTTTAAAGATCATGTGTATGTGTCATTATGGGTACTTTAGACATTAAACTGTAAGATGATTTTGATCAGTTTAGGTAAGTAATCATTTGTTTTTACCTTATCATTGGTCCTTTTGTCAATGTACATTACTCCTTTATGAAGCTTTTCAATTTTACCATTCTAAAAATATCTGATTACAGTGAATGTACTTACCCCTTAAATAACTTACGTAGCTAGTAAAAATAATGAACGCATCGTGTTCATATATGACTTCATGTTCTGCCAGACTTTTGTGCAAAATGTTAATTAGATATTTGATTTTCCAGGTACTGAACAAAGGGTCCTATCTTTTGGGAAACATTTTGGTAGGTAACTTTCTTTTTTATATGATGGATCATTGTGGTAAAGGTTTTATGTTGAAATCAAACTGAGCCCAGCAAACATTCTCATCAAACATTGGCATCTCCCTAGATCTAGTTGCAGTTCCTTTATTTACCTGTTTATTGTGTGGCAACCAGTCCAGTGAGGCCCAGCCTAGTTACAGATTATACTATAGTTTAATAAGTAAAGGACAGTTGCAACTTGGTATCATCTATTTTAAGTACAGACCTGACGTTTTTGGCAAATCCATTTTTGGCAAAGACATTTTGAAATGAGGGACAAACATTAATGACCAAATTCTACTCTTGTGTACATCATTGGAAATCTGAAATAGCTCTTTTTATATTCAGTTAATTAGTTAAATGAAAGGAGCCATTCCAGCTTTACTTTGGTGTAATTTATATTAGAAGCAGACCCTAAATTTTTGTTACTTTTCAATCATTTTGAAACAAGTGGTAAATGTTTGTTAGTTTACCTCTCAAGTGTATGAACCTTTAATAAAGCAGTTTGGAAAGTCATAAAATGAGTTACTTAACTCACTCTTTAAAAACAAGCAATATTGGCATTTACTTCTTCGGTATTTCTAGTATTTTAACTATGTCACTTCATCAGTTAGGGGACTGGAGCACATGACTTATGAGGAGAGGCTGAGGGAACTGGGATTGTTTAGTCCAGTGCTTCTCAAAGCCGGTCCGCCGCTTGTTCAGGGAAAGTCCCTTACAGTCCGGGCCGGTTTGTTTACCTGCCGCTTCCACAGGTTTGGCCTATTGCAGCTCCCACTGGCCACGGTTCACTGCTCCAGGCCAATGGGAGCTGCGGGAAGGGCTGCCAGTACATCCCTCGGCCCGTGCCGCTTCCTGCAGCCCCCATGGACCTGGGATGGCGAACCATGGCCAGCGGGAACCGTGATCGGCAAAACCTGCAGACACAGCACGTAAACAAACTGGCCCGGACCGCCAGGGTCTTTCCCTGAACAAGCAGCGGCCCAACTTTGAGAAGCATTGGTTTAGTCTGCAGAAGAGAAGAATGAGGTGGGGGATTTGATAGCTGCTTTCAGCTACCTGAAAGGGGGTTCTAAAGAGGATGGATCTAAACTGGTCTCAGTGGTACCTGATGACAGAACAAGGAGCAATGGTCTCAAGTTACAGTGGTTTAGGTTGGATATTAGGAAAAACTTTTTCACTAGGAGGGTGGTGAAGCACTGGAATGGGTTACCTAGGAAGGTGGTGGAATCTCCATCCTTAGAGGTTTTTAAGGTCAGGCTTGTCAAAATCCTGGCTGGGATGAATTAGTTGGGAATTGGTCCTGCTTTGAGCCAGGGGTTGGACTAGATACCTCCTGAGGTCCCTTCCAACCCTGATATTCTATGGTTCTATGAATTGAAACAGAGTCTGCGTTATGGCTAGTGAAACACTAATGTTCTGTAGCTGTTAGAATTTTTGCTTTTATATGAATAATCTTTTAAAATTCAGCTGATATTGTCAGTTTGCTCTTTTCTGGTGTATTACTGGCTCCTGGAAGATTGCTCTTCTGATAAAACTAAGTGACCAAACTCTACAACTAATATGTTTCAAACAGAAACAAAAAAGTTACCAGGTTATTAGTGGCTTTTTTGTAATTATGGAGTGAGATTTGTAGTCCAATAAAATTTTAGATTGGTAACAAATGTTCAATGATTGAAAAATATTATTACACTTGAAGGTGGGAAAATAAATTAAAAGGACATTGGTACATTGACCTAGCTACGCACAGGAATGAACTTTATTGACTGATTGTTATCTAGTTCATGAATGCTTAAAGCAGGGGTCGGCAACCTTTCAGAAGTGCTGTGCTGAGTTTTCATTTATTCACTCTAATGTAAGGTTTCATGTGCCAGTCATACATTTTAACCTTTTTAGAAGGTCTCTTTCTAGAAGTCTATAATGTATAACTAAACTATTGTTGTATGTAAAGTAAATAAGGTTTTAAAAATGTTTAAGAAGCTTCATTTAAAATTAAATTAAAATGCAGAGCCCCCCAGACTGGTGGTCAGGACCTGAGCAGTGTGAGTGCCACTGAAAATCAGCTCGCGTGCTGCCTTCGGCACTTGTGCCATAGATTGCTTACCCCGGCTTAAAGTGTACTCCATGCCAACATCTGGGCATATTTTTAATTTATATTACTGTAGTCTTCTGTGATGGGGAAGGTTATTGGAAAGGTGGGAAGCTCCAATCCCACTTTGGTTGTATTACATCTCTGTCTGGATTCAGGCAGTCTTGTGGCATGCAGGAATTTCTGACCAGCCTGTTGTCTGATGATCCTCTCTTTAGAAAGCATGGCAGGAATCTGTCATTCTGCAGAATATCAACCTTACCCTATGCCTGCCGATGGGGGAATCTTCTATGGTTTTATGTCAGGCACACTGTGAGTAGTTCATAACTGTGAAACAGTTATGGTTATTAATTTTTTAGGATGTTCTGATGTTTATGCAAGGGTTATGCGTTGGGTGAGGGCTGTGGTTCTAGAGGTGTGTCACAAGTGCAGCTGCTAAGAGATTTTTTCTCACTCAGCAGCTGTGCTTTTCTGTCAGTCTTTCTCCTTAGCGGAGAAGAATTTACCTGCTAAAGAAATGCAGCCATTGACAGAGAGGCTTGATCTGCAGCTGTGGGTAGGTGAGGTTCTGTGGCCTGTGATGTGCAGGAGATCAGAGTAGATGATCATGATGGTCTCTTCTGGCCTTCAAGTCTATGAGCTGTACATCTCCATTTTAGGATAAAACCTGACAAAAGATTTTATTTGTCTGCTACCTGTTGGTGCATAAATTTTCAATTATAATGAATAATGGTGGGAAAAAAAACCTTAAAACTTAAATATTTTAAAGTACCCATTGCAACGGATCTATTCAAGATTAATCTCTGTCAATTTTGTATTAGTTTTATAAAAATCAGTCAAAAAAAAAAAACCCAAAAAACCAGCCATAGACAAACATCAGCTAGAGCCCGGTTCCAAACATTTCCTAGCAGAAGAAATCATACTGAACAGAAAATTCAAAGATCATAAAAACAAGCTCTGTGAATTCCAGACTGACAGGTTACCTACATATAGAGGGGAAAACAGGAAGCTATACTGCATTTTAAGACCCACTTCAGTGTGCAACCTTAACTGAGTCACAGAAAGATTCTTCCCACTCATAAATAGCAGTGTGTGCTCTACTGCCTTGCAAGTTAGGGTTATAATGCGCAAAGCTGAGAGAGGTCAAGCCACAATCTGCTAAGATAGTAAAAAGTGACTTCAGCTGCCCAAAGAATCCCTGGGAAATTTTTACAGATGTAGGGAAGCTATATCTCAATATCCTAAAGCTTTACTTTATGGGATAACTAGCTTAAAAATGCAGTTCAGGAAAAAAAAGTATCCAAGGAAGCCATAGGTATAAGAGTAGCTCTACTGGAGAGCTGCAATGCTTCGGGGTTGGTGACTATGGCTGGAAGCTGTACATAGAAGGCCTACACATAAAGGAGTGTTTCATTAGGTATCATGGCAGATACTATTCCCCCCTCACTTTTTTTTTTAAAACTTTTTGGTAGAAAATACAGAGATGGAAAAACTCTTAAACACAACTGAGCGAAGTCCTAAGAAAACAAGGTAATAAAGGGAGATAAAAACTCCTAAAATGGGCAATGCTGAGAGTAGCAGAGAAGTTTAGATAGTCATCAAACTACTGAAGTTCACTAATCAAAATGAGTTACATTTTATAAAACACCTCTAAGAGGTTTTGAAAATTTAAAAAAAATAGGGAAAGGCTGAAAATCTCTGTTAATGTAAAACAAAGATGTTTGAGGGTCTCTGT
Organism: Chelonoidis abingdonii; assembly: GCF_003597395.2. Lineage (NCBI taxonomy): Eukaryota > Metazoa > Chordata > Testudines > Testudinidae > Chelonoidis > Chelonoidis abingdonii. The sequence goes on along the minus strand of NC_133773.1, from coordinate 2,236,230 downwards.
AGGTTCCTACTTGCTGGATGTGGCACCTTGGCATTGAGCTGCAGAACTACCTTGAAAAGCTGTGTCCATTAGAGGGCGCACAAGCATTCTCAGGTGAAGTTGTCATTGTACTAGGTTTTTCTTCATATCGTATAAATCTTTCGCCTTTTACTAAAGATTCCCTATAAAGAAGAGCACCTCCCAGCTGTCTCAGGGTATGGCTACACTGGCACTTAACAGTGCTGCAACTTTCGCGCTCAGGGGTGTGAAAAAACACCCCCCTGAGCGCTGCAAGATACAGCGCTGTAAAGCCTCAGTGTAATCAGTGCTGCAGCGCTGGGAGCGCGGCTCCCAGCGCTGCAAGCTACACCCGTAGAGGATGTGGTTTACGTGCAGCGCTGGGAGAGCTCTCTCCCAGCGCTGGCGCTCTGACCACACTCACACTTCAAAGCGCTGCCGCGGCAGCACTCCTGCAGCGCTGCTGTGACAGCGCTTTGAAATTTCAAGAATAGCCATACCCTCAGTTCCTTCACCACTGCCATAAAGTGCAAACAACTTTCCACTGTGTCCTTAGGGGAGCTTCCTTTAGTCTAGCTTAAGGCTTTTTGTAAATAGTTTGTTTTAGAGTAGTATAGGATAGTTTAGAGTAAATAGCCTTTCCCTTCACCTGGAAGCCTTGAGCCTCTTATTGAGACTATATTGGCCCCTGAGGCTGGTAAGGGCTGCAAGAGGCATATCTCTTACCCAGCTATTATGCTACACACTGACTGCGCTCCTGGTGCCCTCTGCCTCGGTGAGACAACTCACTCAATTGCATTTTGCCACAGCTTCATTCCTTGTGCCAGAAGGGACAGACTTTGAGGCTCCAGGGTTATTTGGCTTCTCTACACCTACTGCCTGGTATGCTGGGCCTGTCACTGGTACCAACTGCAGACTCCATGCTGGGGTCTTGCACAGGATTCAAGACATACTTTACCACTCCGTCCTCAGTGCTGCCTTCTATCATGGGCTCAAGGCCAGGATCTCCTCAGCTCCATAGGAAGAGTGAATTCTTCACTCAGCAAAGCTGGCACCAGTCAAATCTTCAAGTGGAACTGAAGATCTAACAAGCACCATCCCTTCATACATGCATTGTCTTGCTAGGCAGAAGGGACCACTGTGAGCATATAGTCTGACCCTGTCTGTAACGCAGCCCACAGAACTGCCCCATAATTGTTACTAGAGCAGATGGGTTAGAAAAACGTCCAATCTTGATTTAAAAATTGTCAGTGATGAAGAATCCACCACGACCCTTTGTAAATTGTTCCAGTGGTTAATTACCATCACTGTTAAATTTATACCTCGTTTCCTTGTCTAAATTTGTGCAGCTTCGACTTCCAGCCATTGGATCGTGTTATACCTTTCTTTCTTCCTACATCAGCACCACAGCTAATGAGGCCTTAGGAAATGTCTATCTCATCACCTACTCCTCACTGGCACTGTTACGGTTGGCATCAACTCAAGATGGGTCATCTGGTCCCATTGCCTCTGCCTCAGCACTGCAAATCCTTTGATGCTCATTGGGATAAAATATGGGAAGCACATCACCCCATAAAAAGTGGCACAAATGGAGGGAATGAGAAGCTTCATCTCTTTCCAACCCAGGAGTACATTGGAGACTCTTGAATGGCACCATTGTAACCTCTTCTCCATATTCTTCTGGAGCCAAACTGGACATCCCAGTACTAACTAACTTGGGTTCCTCACCTGTTTGGATTCTGATACCACCTTCAATCTTTTTCTGAGTGGGATGCACTGTCAAGGCTACTCTATATGCCTCTGCATGCTTTTTTGTTGCTTGACTCTGCACCCCATACCTACTCCTCTGGTGCTGGTTTGGAACGGTTTCAAAGCATCTTCAAAGCATCCCTTTGGAGATGAACTTGGAGGATCGACTGACTTGATCTCAGGATGCTTCCCTCACCTCAAATCCATATGTTTTGGAAGGATATCATTCTGGCCCCTCTTCAGCTGCGCAAGTGGCCCTACATATTACATGAAAGCCTAGTTAGGGGCTGGAAACCCACCTCTGCCACTGAACTTGGCGCCAGCACCTTTCCTATCCTCAGCACTGTTTACCATTCCCAGCACCTATGACTCATCTGGTGCCAACACAACATTGTTTACCGGTGTCAATGCACTGCTTAAGTGACTTGGTTTAAGGCTCACCTTTAGTCAAACTGGTGAAGTTTTATGTAGACAAGATCTGTAACACGTGAATTAATTTATCCACACAGATATGCAGCTATCTCTGGGTGAAAAGTAGCAACTGATGTGGTGCTATACAGCTGCAGTGGACAGGCTGTGATTTTGCACATATCTTAGGGCAAAATGTTATCAATAACTCTTCCAGTGAACCCTTCAGCTTTGGGCTGGCCATGCAGGTGAACATACCTGCTCCTCTGAAGAGTGCTGTGGAAGCCTCATGGGGTCAGGACTTCTGTTTTGTTTCTCATTTGAAACAGCAACACAGTGCCCCATAACACCATTCCCAGGCATTATTAGCTTTTAGCTCTGAACATATACCAGCGCCCCATCAGTTCCATCTTACTGCCCGTGACGGTCGTTAGAACTGTGGAGCTTGGCTTTGCTGCTCTCCACTCTCCCTAGCATTCTCCCTACAGTTTGTTAATAGTATCAGAGGAGTAGCCATGTTAGTCTGGATCTGTAAAAGCAGCAGAGAATCCTGTGGCACCTTATAGACTAACAGACGTTTTGGAGCGTGAGCTTTCGTGGGTGAATACATCTGACGTCCAAAACGTCTGTTAGTCTATAAGGTGCCACAGGATTCTCTGCTGCTTTTACAGTTTGTTAATAGTTTCTTGTTATAGTATTGTTACAGATTTTGACAGTGTAGTCCTAGTATAGTAGTTTGTATTAGTGGGGGAGAAGGGGTTTTCTTCTCCTTCCTGTATTTGATTGGGCTCATGCTCAAAGCTCCAGGCTTTAAGCCCTGCGGATCCTGCTCCAAGCCCATGCCAACGAGCAACGCCCACGACTCTCACCTGAAGTGTTTGGGGGAATCTCACCAGGCAATAAAGTGCAGGATTTGCAAGAGCTTTCGTGACACCGCTCCTGACGCCGGTCATCGTCCTCAAGACCCAGGTCCAGATCCAGGTGCCGGTCCACGTCCCAACACTGATCTAGGTCCAGACACTGCTCCCCAGCGTCGCAGCATCTTTCTTCTCCATCTCACCACCGATCTCCAGCTTCGTGGTACCAATCAACTTTGTCTCGTCGACATGACTTGGCACAGACCCACTCGGCACCACCATGGCCATCGCGTTCCGCATCTCGCTCATCAGGGTCTGAGGCAGGGTCACGCTTCTCAGACTGCCACCACTTGGATCACACCTGCCTGGGCTCAGGGGCAGATCAGTGGCAGGTGCAGGAACAGGGCCCCGCCCAAAGGTCGACTCAGTGGCCCTTTTGGACACCCTGGGCATACCACCAGGCCCAGGGTGCTCCCTCTGGGACTTCTCGCTCGGCACCACCTGAGCCATGAGTGCCTGAGGCCTCTGCCAGCCATCCTGCTCCCGGAGACATGGAGATGGTGGCGTTGTCCTTACAGGTGCCAGCTCCTCTCCCTCCAACTCCAACTCCCGGCCTGGACACTGAGGTCGCAGGACTGGAGCAGAGGAACTCAGCTCAGCAAGAGGCCCTGTATGATCCTCTATCTCCTGTGGCATCCTCCTCATCTTCGCCCGATGAGGCTGTGGCGGGGATGGCTATATCGGGTCTCCCCACGATAGACCTCCGTGCCCACCAGGAGCTCTTATGAAGAGTGGTGCGGAATGTGAACCTGCAAGCAGGGGAGGTAGTTGAGGTGGAGGACCCTGTGGTTGACATTTGGTCTGCAGAGGCTCCTTCCAGGGTGGCCTTAACACTTACCCAGACCATTCAAACCAAGGCCAGTACAATCTGACACACACCCACTTCCATTCCCCCAACTGCTAAGGCGGAAGTATTTTGTCCCCTCCAAGGGATATGACTATCTGTACACTCACCCACAGCCATGTTCACTGGCGGTGTCCTCAGCGAATGAGAAGAAGTGTCATGGTCAGCAAGCCCTGGCACCCAAATCGAAAGAGGCCAAGCACCTCAATTTATTTGGCACAAAGTCTACTCCTCAGGGTGGCTCCAGCTCCAGATTGTGAACCAGCAGGTTCTCCTGAGCCGATACAACTTTAACTCTTGAAACTCCAAGATGAAGTTCAAGGAACTGGTTCCTCCGGAGTCCAGAGAAGAGTTTGGGCTCTGATAGAAGAGAGCAAAACAGTCACACAAAATGCTTTGCAGGTCTCATTGGACACCGCGGACTCTGCCGCTCGGACTCTCTCCTCAGGGATAGCAATGAGGTGCATTTCTTGGCTGCAAGCTTCTAATCTACTACCAGAGCTTCAGCAAACTTTGCAGGATCTCCCCTTTGATGGAGAGAGCCTGTTCTCAAACAAGATAGACTCGAGGCTTCAAAGCCTCAAAGACTCTAGGGCCATAATGCATTCGCTGGGGATGCACACACTATCTACCCTGCAGAAACCATTTAAACCACAGCCTCAACATTCCTACCCTCTTCCTTGGCCGAGACAGGACTTCTATAGGAGACGGGGACACAGTGGCAGGAAAAAACCCTCCAACCACCAATCCGGCCAGGCCCAACGTCTTTCCAAGCCCTTGGCGGATCCCAAACAAAACTTTTGAAGGGACGCCCGAGGACAGTGTACCTGACCTCATTCGAGATCTTACCCCATTCTTGAATTGTTTATCCCATTTCCACCCCAGCCCTCTCTGCCATTGCACACACCCCTCCCAGCTACAGTCCCAGCCCACTGCAGCCCCCTACACCCTCCTCGCTACTGCCCCAGTCCTCTCCACCGTCACACACCCCTCCCAGCTACCGCCCCAGTCCTCTCCACCCTCATACACCCCAACCACCGCCTCAGCCCTCTCCACTCCCTCACCCCCCTTCCCCACTACCACCCCACCCCTCTCTGCCCTCACACACAGCCCTCCCTACTACCGTGCCAGTCCTCTCTGCCATCACACACAAGTCTCCTGGCTAATGCCCCAGGTTTCTCCCCTCTCTCACATGTCCCCACTACCACCCCAGCCCTCTCTGCCCTCACCCGTACCTGCCACCGCCTCAACCCTCTCCATTCCCTCACACACCCTCCTCCCCATTACTGCCCCAGTCCTCTCTGCCCTCACACACACCCCTCCACACCACCACTCTAGCTCTTTCTGCCCTCACACGTCCCCGCCACCGCCCCAGCCCTCTCTTTTCCCTCACACCGCCCCAACCATCTCCCCCCTCACACATACCCCTCCCCCGTACTACCCCAACCCGCTTCGCTCTCATACACATCCCTCCACGCCACCGCGCCAGCCCTCTCCACTCCCGAACAAAACCCTTCCAACTATCACCCCAGCTCTCTCCACCCTTACACACAACCTGCTCCGCTACCGCCCCAGCCCTCTCCGCCATCACACACAACCTGCTCCGCTACCGCCCCAGCCCTCTCCGCTCTCATACACCCACACGTGCTACCACCTCAGCCTGCTCTGCTCCCAAAACCCATATCCACTACCATAGGCACCAACTTTCTCCGGCACTGGTGGGTGCCCGCGCTTCCCCACCCCTGGCCCTGCCCCCATTCCAACCCCATTCCCAAAGTCCCTGCCCTAAATCCACCCCTCCCTGCCCCTATTGGATCCCTTCCCCAAATCCCTGCCTCTTCCCCCAGCATGCCGCGTTCCTCCTCCTCCTCCTCCCCACTCCCTTCCTACCCTGTGAATCAGCTGTTTCGTGGCAGAAGCACTGGGAGGGAGCAGGAAGAAGCAGGACGCGGTGGCGCGCTCATGGATGAGGCGGAGGTAAACTGGAAAAGGGGGGCGGGGAGCTGCCCGTGGGTGCTGAGCACCCACCAATTTTTTTTCTGTGGGTGCTCCAGCCCTGGTGCACCTACAGAGTCGGCACCTATGCCCACTACTGCCCCAGCTATGTCTGCTCTCACACACACCCCTCACTCACTACCACCCCAGCTTCCTCTGCCCTCAGACATCCCTCCCCTACTGCCCTAGCCCTCTCCGCTCACACACACCCCTTCCCACCACCACAACTCTCTCCTCCCTCACGCACACACCCCTCCCCTCTACAGCCCCATCCCTCTCCACTCCCACACACTCTCCTTGCTAACCACCCCAGCCCTCTCTGCTCTCACACACACAACCCAGCTACCGCTCTAGCCCACTACGCCCTCCCACACAACCCCGTTCCTGCTACTGCCCCAGCCCACTCCACTCTCACACAGACCTCTCTCTGCTACGGTTCCAGCCTTCTCCGGTCCCACAGACCCCTCTCTGCTACCGCCCCAGCCCACTCCACTCCCTCACACACACACACCCTCTCTGCTACGGTCCCAGGCTTCTCCGGTCCCACAAACCCTCTCTGCTACCGCTCCAGCCCACTCCGCTCCCTCACACACTCCCACTACAGCCCCAGCCTTCTCCACTCTCACACAGACCTCTCTCTGCTATGGTTCCAGCCTTCTCCGGTCCCACAAACCCCTCAAAGCTACTGCCCCAGCCCACAACACCCTCCCCCCACACACACACTCTCTCTCTCTCCCTCCCTCCTACGTTTCCAGCCTTCTCTGGTCCCACAAATCCCTCTCTGCTACTGCCCCAGCCCACTCCACTCCCTCACAAACACACACACACTCCCTGCTACGGTCCCAGCCTTCTCCGGTCCCACAAACTCCTCACTGCTACCGCCCCAGCCCACTCCACTTCCTCCCACACACACACTCCCTGCTATGGTCCCAGCCTTCTCTGATCCCACAAACCCCTCTCTGCTACGGCCCCAGCCCACTCCACTCCCCCCCCTCTCCCTCTCTCCCTCCCTCCTACGTTTCCAGCCTTCTCCGGTCCCACAAATCCCTCTCTGCTACCGCCCAAGCCCACTCCACTCCCTCACACACACACACACTCCCTGCTACGGTCCCAGCCTTCTCCGGTCCCACAAACCCCTCACTGCTACCACCCCAGCCCACTCCACTCCCCCCCCCACACACACACACTCTGCTATGGTCCCAGCCTTCTCCGGTCCCATGCACCCCTCTCTGCTACCGCCCCAGGCCACTCTGCTCCCTCACACACACCCTCCCCACCATGGTCACAGCCCTCTCCACCGTCACACACGCACCCCTCCCCACTACTGCGCCAGCCCTCTGTGCTCTCACAAACAACTCTCCTGGCTACTGCCTCAGCTCCCTTCCCTCTCACGCACATGTCCCTGCTACTGCCCCAGCCCTCTTTGCCCTTACACACCCTTCCTCACTACCGCCCCAGCCTGCTCTGCTCCCACACACACCCCTCCCTGCTTCTGCCCAAGTCCTCTCTGCCCTCGTTCGTACCCCTCCCTACCATCCTAGCCCTCTCCACTCCAACATCCCCTCCCAGCTACCGCCCTAGCCCACTCCACCCACACGCACTCCTTCTTGTCATCTCCTCAGCCGTCTCTCCTCTCACGCCCCACTCCTCGCTACTGAGCCTGCCCTCTCTGCTCTCATGCCTTCATCCCCGCTACTGTGCCAACTCTCTCTGCTCTCACATCCCCACCCCACTGCCACTCCAACCTGCTCTGCTCTCACGCACACCGCTCCCAGCTACCGCCCCAACCCGCTCCGCTCCCACCCCCCCACATCACTACTACACCAGCCCTCTCCACTCTCACATCCCTACCCCACGACTGCCCTAGCCCCCTCCGCCCACACACACCCTTCTCACCGCTGCCCCAGACCTTTCTGCTCTCATGCCTCCATCCCCACTACTACGCCAGCCCTCTCTGCTCTAACACCCCCACCCCACTACCACTCCAACCTGCTCTGCCCTCACACACACCCATCCCCGCTGCTGCCCCAGCCCTCTCCCTCAGCCCTCCCCACTACCGCCCCAGTCCTCTCTACTCCCACACATACCCTTCCGCTGCTACCATCCCAGCTTTCTCCACCCTCAGACACCCCTCCCCTGCTACCACCCCTGCGTTTTCCACCCTCAGACACCCCTCCCCTGCTACCACCCCTGCGTTTTCCACCCTCAGACACCCATCCCCTGCTACCATCCCAGCGTTCTCCACCCTCAGACACCCCTCCCCTGCTACCACCCCAGCTTTCTCCACCCTCAGACACCCATCCCCTGCTACCACCCCAGCTTTCTCCATCCTCAGATACCCCTCCCCTGCTACCGCTCCAGCTTTCTCAACTCTGACACCCCTCCCTGCTAAAACCCCAACCTTCTCCTCTCTCTCACACACCCCTCCCTGCTACCGCCCCATCGCTCTTCGCCCTCCAACATACACCCCTCCCTGCTACTGCCCCAACCCACTCCACTCCCTCCCACCCCTCCCCACTACTGTCCCAGCCCTCTCTGCCCACACACACACCACTCCTCACTACCGCCCTAGTCCTCTCTGCCCTCACGTGTCCCCACTACTGTCCCAGCCCTCTTCACCAACACCCCCAACTCTACAACCACCCCAACCCATTTCGCTTCCACACAAACATACCCCTCCCCGCTACTGCCCCAGCCTTCTCTGCCCTCATTCACACCCCCTCTCCACTACTGCCCCAGCCCTCTCCACTCCCACACCCCCCTCTCTTCTACCACCCCAGCCCTTTCTGCTCTCTCTCACAGCCCACCCTTCTACTACCCTAACCTGCTCTGCCTTCATACTCACTGCTCCCAGCTACCACCCCAGCCCTCTCTGCCCACACACACACCACTCCTCACTACTGCCCTAGTCCTCTCTGCCCTTACACGTCCCCACTACTGTCCCAGCCCTCTCTGCTCCACACGCACACCACCCCAGCTTTCTCTGCCCTCAGACACCCCTCCCCACTACTGCCACAACCCTATCCACTCCCCCACACACACCCATCCCTGCTACCACCCAGCAATCTCACTAGAAGCTGATGCTGCATCACTGACCACCAAGTTCAAAGACAGCTGCTGCGGCACAGGAGCCAGCAAACAGAGCTGTGAAGAGGGGAGTTTCAGTGGGAGTTCTGTTGGAGGAGCAGGTTTTTGTATTGTGTGTATTGTATTTTGTAGTTTGCATGTGTGGAGGCTGGTAGGGGCAGTGTGCTGGGAGAGAAGCTGAGCCCTGCTTAGGGGGCAGGGCGTCTCCGCTTAGGGTTCCTGTAAAGGTAGCCAGCCAGTCAGGCAGCGGCATAGACAGCTGCAGAGGCACAGGAGCCAGCAAACAGAGCTGTAAACAGGGGAGTTTCAGTGACAGTTTACAGGGGGAGTTTGTGGGGGAGACTTAGAGACCTAGGGAGAGGAATTGACAGGCCAGTGAAGGGAGTGAGTGGTGTTCTGCCTGTGGTCTGGTGCCTGCTGGGGATTTGTTTTGGTTTGTGTTTCCTGCACTAACAGGATTTAGGTGGGAAGGCTATGACCGATACAGAGGCAGCAGTGAAAGACACAATGAGGATGACTGGATGTGGAAGCTGCGGCATGTACATGATCCTGGAGGGGGTACCTGATAAGAGTTTCATCTGCATGAAGTGCCGACTGATAGAGCTGATGGAAGAAAAGATCCGAGGACTGGAGATGCAGGTGGAAACTCTGGTCAAGTTTAGAAGGGAGTTGGAGCAGATGATAGAGCAAAGACATGAGGAGGCTGAAGGGATAAACTCAGACTTGTAGATGGAAGCAGGACCAAAGAGCTCTGAGGGGAGACTGCTGGGTGAGGAAAGTGGACGGTGGAAGCATGTGACTAAGAGAACCAGGCAGAGGAAAGATGGGCCAGTGAAGGAGAAACAGAGCTCAGGAACAGGTTTGCAGAGTTGGAAAATGAAGAAGAGGCACAGCAGGTTGTCGCTGAAGGTGAGAGGGCAAGGAAGAAGAGAAGAGCAGCTAGTCCTATAGGAAGAGGGGAAGAGGCAATGGAGGCAACACCAAATATGAGGCCCAGGAGGATACGGGATGGGTTGTGGAGGATTGCAAGGGACAATAGAAATCGAGAGGACTTGCAGCCAGAGAGAACAGGGGATAGACCAGAGAATCACACTGTCACCAGGAAAAGGCAGGTCTACGTGATTGGGGACTCCTTACTGAGAAGAATAGACAGGCCTGTAACTAGANCTTGAGGGGGCCACTTAGGGATCTGGGGCAAAAATTGGTCATGCTAGTGAAGGCAGGGGACTGGACTTGATGACCTTTCAAGGTCCCTTCCAGTTCTAGGAGATTGGTATATCTCTATTTATTATTATATTATTTTTTTCACCTCATGGTAAGGCCAGCCCTGATCTCTGCTCCCACGCACCCTTGTCCCCACTACTGGCCCAGCCCTTTCCGCTCTCTCAGACACACACCCCTCCTCGCTTCCACCCCAGTCCTCTCAGCTCTTAAACACACCCCTCCTCGTTACCACCCCATCTCTCGCCGGTCACATATACACCCCTGCCCACTACTTCCCCAGCCCTCTCCACTCCCCCCACTCCACTCTTCTCTACTGCCCAGTCCTCTCCGTCTTCACACACACACCCTTCCCTGCTTCCATCCTAGCCCTCTCCACTCTCACACACCCCTCCTCACTGCCACCCTAGCTTTCTCTGCTATCACACACACCTCTCCCTGCTGCAGCCCTAGCCCTTTCCACTTGTGACGTAGTAGTTAGTGGGGAGTTTTGACCTGGGAATGTTGCATGGGAGTTTAACAGGTACAGTCTGCATTGGTGCTGGATGGTGGTGGGATATCAGGATGTGACTTCACTTGAGGGATGATACGGGAGCACGTAACCTGAGCCCAGGAGGGATTGGGGCCAGGTGACACCTTCTGCCCCAGGAAACTGGACAAAGGCTGAAGGAGGAGCTGGGGGGTGTGGCTGGGTGATACTGCTGGAGGGTTTCAGTTTGGAGCTGGTTGAGGAAACGGAGGAAGGTCCAGCACTGGGGTCTGGACTCCCTGCCCCCAAAGATGGACTGGACTGAGGGGTCCTGGTTTCTGTACCTACAAGTTCTGTTTTGGTTCCTGTTGTCTAATAAACCTTCTGTTTTACTGGCTGGCTAAGAGTCTCAGTGAATCACAGGAAGTGGGGGGTGCAGGGCCCTGACTTCCCCACACTGTGATGCCAATCCCACACATCCCTCCCCAGTAGTGCCCTAGCCTGCTCTGCTCCCACAGACACCCCTCCCCGCTACCGCCCCAGCCCTCACTCACACCCCTCCCTGCTTCTGCCCCAAGCCCCTCTGCCCTCACACACACCCACACCCTCCCCACTACCACCCCAGCCCTTTGCTCCATTACACACTCCTCCCTGCTACCACTCCAGCCCTTTCCACCATCACCCACCCCTCCCCGCTAGCACCCCAGCCCTCTCTCTCTCACACCACAGCCCTCTCTGCTCCCATACCCCCTCCCCGCTACCGCCCCAGCCCTTTGCACCATTACACACTTCTCCCTGCTACCACCTCAGCCTTCTCGGCTCTCACACCCCACCCCCACTACTACCGCAGCCCTCTCTGCTCCCACACCCCCTCCCCGCTACCACTCCAACCCTTTCCACCATCACCCACCCCTCCCCGCTACCACCTCAGCCCTCTGCTCCCACACCCCTCCCCCACTACAGCCCCAGCCCTCTTCACTCCCATACATACACCCCTCCCCGCTACTACCCCAGCCCTCTCTGTTCCCACACACCCCTCCCCTCCTACCGCCCCAGCCCTCTCCGCTATCACACATCCCTCCCCACCACCACCCCAGCCCTCTCTTCTCCCACACCCACTTCTCTCCCTACATCCGAGGTGGGCAAAAGGGGCAGTGATGTTAAAGCCGTGCTTTAAGCAGTGTTCTTTAAAGTCAGCTGGTACGGGCCAGTATCGGTGGGTAGTTTTTCCCGTACCGGCTTACTTTCACCCCTGGCTGGGGTCCTAGCTGGCTGCCTGGAAGCTCTCTTCACTGCTCCCCAAGCCGGCTGCTTCTGCTTTGAGCTGTGCCTCTATCACACTCTTGCCTCTGTCCCAAAAGAGCCTGGAGCCAGCCCCTGCCCGTGGAGCCTAGCTGCCATGAGCTGCTCCCCGAGGTGCTCCCTGCAGGACTCATCCCTCTTGAGCACCTGCCTCTCAGCAGCCTAGTCACACCCCACTCACCACCCTGGGGACCTGCCATTGCAGCTGGGTCACTTTGCCCACATTCCTTGTGCACAGAGTGGAACCTCCCTTCTCCCCTTGGCTGCCCTGCCCTGCCCCAGCCCCATGGCTGCGGGGCTTCCGGTCACCCAGCCTGAGCTCGGTCACGCGAGCCCGGTGCTCAGCCCAGGCACTGGGGCATGCAGCTGCTGCTGGCAGGGCAGAAATCAAGGCCCTGAGAACGTAGTGACTTCCCTGCACCATAGGCAGGCTGCCAGGAGTGTGTGTGGGGGGAGGGGGTACAGCAGGGGAAGCATCTGACACACGCATCTGGCATTCAGCACCCTGCCCGCCTGCCACAGTCCTAGCACTGCGGGGAGAGTGTGTGTGTGTGTGCGGGGGTGGACTGAGCACTCTGGGCTCCAGCTGACAATGCTGGTCCCCATCTTCTGGGGGAGGCTGAGCACCCTCTGCTCTTGCTGTGGTCACTGAGCCCAGGTGTGGAGGAAGAGGGGGAGCACCTTCTGCTCTGGCTGATGCTGCTGGGCCCAGTTCTGCGGGGATGGAGGGGGACTGAGCACCCTGGGCTCTGGCCAGTGTTCTGGCTCAATCCTGCCGGGGAGGCTGAGCACATGCTGCTGTGGCTGATGCCACTGGGCCCAATCCTGCATTGCCCCATTTTTCCATCCCTGTCGGCTTTGTGCCCTGAGCAGCTTCCCTGCTCACCCTGCCCTAGTTTGGTCTGGTGGCTGTTACTGGAGCCAGGCAGCATGGAATATGTGCATGGTGCCTGACCAGTGCTGCGATGCTCAGTGCCCCTGAGTTGGCGCAGTGTTAGCCTTAATCGCCAAGTTCTTTACTCTACCACTAAACTCCCCTGTGACCTTGGGCCTGAGTCCCTATCCATAACTGAGGCCAAGCACAGCAACCAAGCTGCCCTGTGTGTGGGGAACGATCAGCTAATGGCTGTGCAGCACCTTGCACACCAACTAGCCCAGAGTTTAAACATTGGCTTGCTCTTTATTATCTGTGTTGCTGGAGTGCCTAGGAGTTCCAGTCATGGACCAGGGTCTCCCTGTGCTTGGTGTTGCACAAACACAGAACACAAAGACCATCCCTGCCCTACAGAGCTTCCACTCTAAGACAAGAGCCAACAGTTGGATCCAGAGAGGCAGATGGGAGAGCACATGGAAACACTGACGGTATTGGCCATGCCCATGATAGTGACAACTGGACAATGACAACAGTAGTCAGCATGGCAGGCAGTGGTAGCACAACAACTGTCTTGCTCAGGGGTTCTCACAGTGGCCGCACTGACACTTTTTTCCTAAAATACTTAATTAACTTTAGGAAAAACAATTAAAATTGCACAGCTAAACATCCAAATCATTGTAATTTATATTTGTAGGGGTTTTTTGGCAGACTGTATAGTAAAAATAATGCTGCCTCCTCCTCCACAGCCTCCCCACCAAATCCTGCGCTTAATGGGTCCTGGGGCTTGCTGTGAAAAGTGATATTTGTATTAGGGCTGTCAAGTGATTAAAAAATTAGTTGTGATTAATTGCGGTGTTAAACAGTATTAGAATACTATTTATTTAAATATTTTTGGGTGTTTTCTACATTTTCAAATATATTGATTTCTATTCCTGCCAGTAAGTTAAAGTATGGATTGGATGTCTGGACTATAAGGTGGATAGAAAACTGGCTAGATTGTCAGGTTCAATGGGTAGTGATCAATAGCTTGATGTCTAGTTAGCAGCTGGTGTCAATGGGTTGGGTTACTTAGGAAGGTGGTGGAATCTCCTTCCTTAGAGGTTTTCAAGGTCAGGCTTGACAAAGCCTTGGCTGGGGTGATTTAGTTGGGGACTGGTCCTGCTTTGAGCAGGGGGCTGGACTAGATGACCTCCTGAGGTTCCGTCCAACCCTGATATTCTATGACTCTATGATCAAACGGAGTGCCCGAGAGGTCGGTCCTGGGGCTGGTTTTGTTCAACATCTTTGTTAATGATCTGCATGATGGGATGAATTGCACTCTCAGCAAGTTCACAGATAACACTAAGCTGAGGGGAGAGATCGATACACTGGAGGGTAAGGATAGAGTCCAGAGTGACCTAGACAAATTGGAGGTTTGGGTCAAAAGAAATCTGATGAGGTTCAACAAGGACAAGAGTCCTGCACTTAGGAAGATAAAATCCCATGCAACACTCCAGGCTGAGGACTGAGTGGCTAAGCAGCAGTTCTGCAGAAAAGGACCTGGGGATTACAGTGGATGAGAAGCTGGATATGAGTCAGCAGTGTACCCTTGTTGCCAAGAAGGTCAACAGTATATTGGGCTGTATTAGTAGGAGCATCGCCAGTAGATTGAGGGAAGTAATTATTCCCCTCTGTTCAGCACTGGTGAGGCCACGTCTGGAGTATTGCATCCAGTTTTGGTCCCCCCACTATAGAAGGGATGTGGACAAATTGGAGAGAGTCCAAGAGAGGGCAACGAAAATGATTAGGGGGCTGGAGCACATGACTTAAGAGAAGAGGCTAAGAGAACTGGGGTTATTTAGTCTGCAGAAGAGAATAGTGAGGGGGGAATTTGCTAGCAGCCTTCAACTACCTGAAGAGGGATTCCAAAGAGGATGGATCTAGACTGTTCTCAGTGGTGGCATATGATAGAACAAAAAGCAATGGTCTCAAATTGCAGTGGGGGAGGTCTAGGTTGGATATTGGGAAACACTGTTTCACTAGGAGGGTGGTGAAGCACTGGAATGGGTTACCTAGGGAGATGGTGAAATCTCCTTCCTTAGAGGTTTTTAAGGCCAGGCTGGTCGAAGCCCTGGCTGGGATGATTTAGTTGGGGACTGGTCCTGCTTTGAGCGAGGGGTTGGATTTGATGACCTCCT
>NC_133773.1:2141317-2216482 GCF_003597395.2 Chelonoidis abingdonii | reverse complement strand
ACAGCGCTGGTGAGTGTCCACACCTTATGAGCAGCGCTGCATCACCAGCGCTGGATTCGCTACACCCATAGCAGACCAGGAGTACAGCCAGCGCTGCAGACAGGGAGTTGCAGCGCTGGCTGAGCTTTGTAAGTGTGGACACCGAGTAAGTAGCAGCGCTGTAACCCCCTCATCAGCGCTGCAACTTGCAAGTGTAGCCAAGGCCTGAATGGACTTGTAAGCTCTGAAATTTTAAATTTATTTTTTTTGAGTGCAACAAAAAAAAATCTACATTTGTAAATTGCACTTTCACGCAGAAAAGATTGCACTACAGTACTTCTCTGAGGTGAATTGAAAAATGCTATTTCTTTTCTTTATTTTTACAGGATAAATATTTGTAATCGCAAATAATATACACTTCAATTTCAGTTACAACACAGAATACAATATATATGAAAATGTAGAAAAACACCTACATTTTTAATCCATTTAAATTGGTACTCTATTGTTTACACAGTACGATTAAAATGGTGGTTAATCCCAATTAATTTTTTGAGTTAATTGCATGGGTTACCTGTGATTAATTGACAGCCCTAGTTGTGATTTGTTAATATCACAGCACACTTTAGCTACCTGGGAGGCTGTGAAAAGTGATAAGTGATATTAAAAAACATACAAGTATCACTTTTCACAGATAGCTAATAAGTCTGATATTAACAAACATGCAAGTATCACTTTTTACAGCACTTTTCTCAGCAAGCCCCAGGACCCATTAAGCTCTGGATGGGTGTGTGACTTGCGCCCCATAGTGCTTTATAGAAATATGGTTATCAGTGTAAATATGACATAACTGGAATATGTTTTATGCTAGTGTGACAAAGTGGGGTTTTATTCATCTTGTTATGTTGCATGTGAGTCTTACTGTCCGTTACTAATACTGTCTGTATCTTAGTTTCCCTGTCTGCTGCGCCAATACTTAGGTGGTGGGAATTGGGTGTGTGATTTTACTCACCCTCGGGGCAGGTGAGCCTGCCCAGCTATTTGCACCTGTGTAACTTGAGACCTGGGGTGGGGGGTGTGACCAGATGACACCCTTGGCCCAGAAAGCAAAACAAAGAGAAGGAGGAGGGGCATGAAGGTGGGTGTCAGAGGTCAGGTAGCTGGAGGCTGGCAGTCTGTTGGGGGGGATTGGAAGAGGGGGAATCCAGGACTTCTGGCCCAGAATTCCCAAGATGGGCTTGGCTGAAAGTCACTGATTTCTGTGCTAACAAGTTCTGTTCTTCACTGTGGTCCTGTCGACAAATAAACCTGAGAGTCATGTCTGTGTAACCCCTTTGGGGTTTAGAGAGCATGGCCCCTTTAAATCTTTTTCCTAGGGGGAGGGGGAGAGTAAGAAAAAGGAGGGACGCTCCAGGGGGCAGCGCTGGAGCTCCAGGGAGGGAGAGGGGCAGCCGGCAGGCCCTGGAGAAGGAAGCAGGGAGAACCTGCCTGGGGCCTGGGAAGGACAGGGCGGCCGATCGGGGACAGCCCAGGCCGATTGGGGACAGCCCAGCCGGGGGAGAGGGGCAGCCAGGAGGAGCCTTGTGCCAGGGAGGAATCGCCCAAGAAGGACAGGCTGGAGCTGGACCCAGTATCACGGCTGCCCAGAGCTGCGTGGGGCTGCGAGTACTGGGGCTTGTGACTCTGCATTGGGAACAAGGAGGGAGGCTGTAGCTAGTTAAGTGGGGAGGGGGTCGCTCTGTGGGGCTTTGCAGAGAGCGGCAGAAGAGGGCACCGGAGGGGTTTGCTGGGGAGAGTTCACTGGTGCCGAAGACGACCAGGAGCACCCAAGACTCACCACTGGACTGGAACTTTGCTCAGGACTCCTGAACTCTGTGTGCAGACACACTACTCAGTGTCTGTCCTTCCAGACTGGGCTACCACTGGGCCCATGGGGCCTTGGCTTAGATGCAGCCCTGTTTTACTGCTCCCCCTATATTTCCCCTTGTTGTTTTTCTCCTCTCATCCCTTTGTAAATAAATATCTCCCTTTGTTATATCCTTTGTACTTTTCCTGTGGGTGGGTGTGTTCACTCTGGGGGGTTTGAAACGCTGGGGTGGAAGGGATTTCTCCTGCTGCATTCCTGCGCGCGCCTTCTTTTGGCCAGAGCTGCCTGCAGAGCAGACTCCATCTTGGCCACGAGGGCACTAAAGTTACACTTGGTGGCCCGTACGGGGAACATTGCAGTACACACACACACATACCCACACCCCTACGTTGTGCACCCTGGGCTTTTCTTCACAGAGCAAAGAAACTCCTGAGTGATTTTCATCTCAGTTTAAATTAAAAAAAAAATGGAGATAGGATTATTAGAAGACCTGTGCTGAGGCGCACGAATCCCAGTAACCAAAGCTGTGTTGGTGGCAGGGTTCCCAGAAGAGTTGGAACCAAATGAAGTTGAGGAGAGCCTAGATGCAGCTGAAATACTGGGGAGGGTAAAGGTCCACACCCGTATTTACAACCGCGAAGTGAAGGGCATGGTAGCACTATGTACTCACTCCAAGGAAGCAGATCTTGATAAAGTGCCCAAAGAGGTGCAAGTAGAAGGTATTCCCTGGACAATTCTGGGGGCAGAGCAGTCCCCTCCTAGTGTGCCCGTGTCACTTGAGGTGGATTCTTTAGAGCAGAAATTGCAAGCTCTGATGGTGGATGAGAAGTGAACAAGAGAAGAATTCATTTTGGCGTTAGGAGGGGCTCCAACAGCTGCAGCACCCAGCCTGGTGGGACGGGCCAAAGAACTGGGAAATGCTGTCAAAGATGCATTGAAGCCAGTGTATGACAGTGCTCCCTACAAGTGGTTACGTTCATTCTTGGAGGTGTCACCTGTACCCTCAGGGGAGGATGATTATGAGACCTGGAGGGATTTTACAGTGCCAGTTGTCTAAGAGTGGGAATGCTCTGATGCTGAGAAGCGGAAATGTGTGCTTGAGAGTCTGAGGGGACCTGCCATGCGAATTATTCGAGCCCTGAAAGGCTCTCAGCCAGCTGCCACAGTGCAAGACTATTTAACCGCTCTTGAGAGTGTCTACGGTGCTACTGATAGCAGTGAAGACCTGTATTATCGTTTCCGCCATACCTATCAGGAGCCCCATGAATGATTGTCGGATTTCATCAGGGGACTAGAGGATTTGCTACAGCAGGTAGTGCGGAAGGAGGGCATCCCCACCAAGCGCATTGATTCTGCTAGGTTGGACCAAATCCTTCGGGGCACTCAACAAGATGGGTTGATGTTGTGGCAACTGCAGCTGAGGGAGCAAGCCCAAAACCCACCCCCATTCCACAAGCTCATTCGAGAAACATGTGAAGAGGAGAAGCGATTGTTGCAAGTGGATGCAGTGGTGCAGCCGAAGATGGCAGGGAGTCACACCACCACAGTGCTTGGAGAGATGGAGGATGCCCCCTCAGTGGCAGCAGCACTGAGAGATTTGTCCCGAGAAGTGGCCATGATGAAGGCTCAGGGACATACTGTGCCATCCTCAAGAGGGGAGAGTAGCAGGAGGGGTGATAGACGGCGAGAAGGTTTCTGTTATAACTGTGGAAGAGATGGTCACTATGCCGTGGACTGCCAAAACAAGACACGTCATGCAAGGGTATCTCAGAGATTGCAGCAGACCATTAGGAGGCTTCAAGGAAACGCCAACAGGGCTTGGGGAAGGAGCAACCCAAGACCCTTGAAATTCCAAGGCTCCCCAGAAAAAACCACAAACAGGAGTTACCCAGATGGGTTGATAGGCCCCCAGGCTATAGTACCTGTTCGTATAGAAGGACGATTGTGTGAGGCATTGCTGGACAGCAGATCACAGGTCACCATACTTTATGAATCTTGCTACCGAGAACACCTGCAGCTTTTACCCTTGCGTCCCCTGTCTGGCCTGACAGTCTGGGGAATTGGCTGTGACTCCTGCCCTTATCAGGGATATATCCTGTTAAATACCCAGTTTCCAAAGAACATTGCGGGGGTAAACCAGGAAATAGAAACATTGGCACTGGTCTGCCCAGATCCAAAGGGAAGAGAGTATGCACCTTCAATCCTAGGGACAAATGCAAACCTGTTCCAGAGATTGGCGTGGAAATGCCATGAGATGGCAGGGAACAACTATCTGCAGGAGCTGTCAATGCATGCTTTATGTAAAGCCGCATACCAGCGAGCAAGGGGGTCCTCATCCCAGGAGGAAACCAAGGCTAGACCTTTTGGGAGGGATAGTTTCCAGTGTGGGGATTTCCTGCTGAGTGGAAGGACCACCTATGTGAGAAGTTAGTCAAGAGGAAAGCTGTTTTCTCTATGCACGAATGGGATGTTGGGTGTGCACATGATGTGGAGTACCATATGCAACTGCAGGATGGTCGGCCTTTTTGAGAGAGGTCAAGACGATTAGCCCCCGCTGATACTGAAGATGTGAGGCAGCACCTACAGGTATCATTGAGGAATCTAGGAGCCCCTACGCATCGCCAATTGTTGTAGTACGAAAGAAAAGTGGAAAGGCGTGCATGTGTGTCAACTATCGCACTCTGAACTGGTGGATGATCCCTGACCAATACACAATGCCCCGGGTGGATGACGCTTTGGATAGCCTGAATGGTAGCTGCTAGTTCTCTGTCCTTGACCTCCGCAGTGGATACTATCAAGTGCCCATGGCACCCAAGGACCGGGAGAAGACAGCATTCATCTGCCCTTTAGAGTTTTATCAATTTAATCACATGCCTCAGGGAGTATCTGGAGCTCCAGCCACATTTCAGCGACTCATGGAATGGGTGGGTAGGGGACATGCACCTGTTGGAGTGTCTGGTATACCTGGATGACATTATAGTGTTCGGGCGCACTTTAGAAGAACACGAGACTCAGCTGTGCAAAGTCCTGGATCATTTGGAACAGGCTGGCCTCAAGTTATCCTTAGACAAGTGCATCTTCTGCCAGACATCCGTGCGGCATGTGGGACACATAGTGTCTGCAGATGGTATAGCTACAGACCCAGAGAAGGTGAAGGCAGTAACCACCTGGCCGAGGCTCACAACTCTCAAGGAATTACAGTCATTTCTGGGATTCTGTGGCTATTACCGCAGGTTTAGCAAGAATTTTCGCACATCGTACATGCACTCACAGAGCTCACCAAGGGATACCCCCGCACAAATAAGAACGGGAACTCACCTCGGCATCAAAACTTCAATGTGCGTGCACCTTTTGGAAAACAGTGGACTGCTGAGTGTGAAGAAACTTTCCGTAAAATCATTCAACAGCTCACGCAAGCACCTGTTTTTGTGTGCGCTAATCCCACCCAGCCATATGAACTTCATGTTGATGCAAGCTACACTGGTTTAGGCGCTGTCCTTTATCAAGAGCGAGGGCAAACTCCAACCGGTAGCTTTTGCAAGTCGAGATCTCACACCACCTGAAAGAAACTACCCTGCTCATCAAGTGGAGTTCCTGGCATTGAAATGGGCCATCACAGAGAGGTTCCATGACTACCTCTATGGGGCCAAGTTCACTGTAAAAAACGATAATAACCTTTGACATACATCAAGACAACAGCAAAATTATCCATAGCAGGGCACCTGTGGTTAGCGGCACTCTCTGCCTATGATTTCACTCTGCGGTATCAGTCCAGTCGAACAAACATGGATGCAGATGCCTTGTCTTGGCAGCCTCACTCTAAGGATTTATCACCCAATGATCAGATGAATGAGAGCCTTGTGCCAACGAGTATCCATTGTGGAGGAAAAATCCACAGCCAATGAAGAACGAGGAATTGACTGTCTGGGTGCACCACCAGAAGCCATACACATAGTCTACTCAAGTTTCACTAGAGTACAGGACCCTCAGCTGCCCAAACTAAAGGATCGAGAGGTGGAGTGTGCCCAGCCAGCTGATCCATGGATGAAGGACATCTTTTATGCATTGGAAAGGGGAAAGGATCCCAGGGCTATTTGACCGAGTCACCCAGAGGAGGCCCTTTTGCTGAAAGAATGGGATTGCCTATTGGTTCGGGATGGATGACTTTACCGAGGGCCGAACCATCCCCAGAGGCCTCACCATAAGCAATTGGTGCTACCGCAGAAGTACCAGCAAGGCGTGTTAGAGGCCTGCCACGACTGAATGGGGCATCTGGGAATCGAGCTATTTGGAGGCCCTAGTTAAGGCAAGATTCTATTGGCCATCGCCCACTATATTCGCACCTGCACCAGATGTATCCAACGAAAGACTCTGCCTAAGCAGGCGGCTCCTCTTGTCAGCATCATGAGTTCTGCATCCATAGAGCTTGTCTTCATGGATTTTCTGTCATTAGAGCCTGACAGCCGGGATATTGCAAATATCTCGGTGGTCACAGACCATTTTACTCGTTATGACCAGGCTTATCCCACAAAGATCAAAAAGATTCCACGGTTGCCAAGATCCTGTGGGAAAAGTTCTTCATTCACTATGGGTTGCCTGCCAGACTACACTCAGATCAGGGACGGGATTTTGAAAGTCGGTTAATAAAAGAACTTTGTAAGATCATGGGGATCAAGAAATCACTCACCATCCCTTATCATCCCCAAGGGGATCCACTACCAGAACAATTCAACCACACACTACTGAACATGCTGGGAACTCTGGAGCCTCAGCAGAAAAAATACTGGAGCCAGCACGTGGAGCATTGGGTAGATGCATATAACTGCACTCCACACGATGCAACTGAGTTCACACCATACATGTTAATGTTTGGTCGAGAGGCCTGCTTGCTGGTCGATCTCTGTTTTGGAGCGTCTTCAGATGGGGCACTCCCAGAAACATACTTGGGGTATGTGACTCGCTTAAGAGATCAACTGAAGGAGACATATCGGATAGCGACGCAAGCAGCTGGTCACCAGAATCAAAAGAATAAAACCTGATATGATCAGCTAGTGAGGCAACAGGGGATTCAGGCTGGTGACTGAGTTTTGGCCCGAAATCTCAGACTACAGGGAAAACACAAAATTGAAGATCGTTGGGAGTCACACCCATACATTACAGAGAAGAAACTTGGGAATCTACCAGTGTATCGCATACTTCCTGAGGGCAGTCACAGCCCCACCAAAACTCTCCACCGGAATCATCTGTTACCTATAGGACAAGTATTGTTTCCCCATAAGGATGTTTCCACAGATTCTGAGACTCCTGGCCCTGCGAGTCAGACACGGTCGCAACAATGGAAATATACCTGTCCTCTGCAAATGCCCAGCTCCTCGGAGAGTGAGGATGAAATGGGGTTTGCTGAACATCCAGTTTGGAATGCCCCGACCTTAATGGATCCTCTTGTTGTCACACAAAGAGATGATGACAGGGAAGAACCCACAATGAGCACTCCTGAGGCCCCACTGTCTCAAGCTGTGGAGACCTCCCAAGAACATGATGAGGAAGGTTCAGTGCAGGCAGAGAACCCTATGCTGCAAACAGCCACTTTAAACCCAGATGCCCTCGAATTCGTGCCTCAAGGACCCATCATCTTGCCTCCATGTCCAGTGGTGTCACCTCAGCCAGTACCCGACAGCCAGCCTAGACGTTCCTCTAGGGAAGGGAAGCCCAGGTGTATGCTGATGTATGATCATTTAGGGGAACCCAGTGACCTACAGATGCCTGGGGTGCCACGGGGGGCGAGCTGCCTCATGGGAAACCTGTTCCACCCCTCGGGGTCCTGTGGGATGAATGATAGGAATGCTCCTGAGGAATGGGGGCCCTGGATCTCCTGCTGGGGATCCATGGTTTAGAGCTGTCTACTTTGATGGGGACATCAAGGATTATTTCTTTTCGGGGGACGGGAGAAGAGTGTAACCCATTTGGGGTTTAGAGAGCATGGCCTCTTTAAATCTTTTTCCTAGGGGGGAGGGGGAGAGTGAGAAAATAGAAGGGAAACTCCAGGGGGTGGGGCTGGAGCTCCAGGGGAGCAGCCCGGAGGCCCTGACAAAGGAAGCAGGAGAGAACATGCCTGAGGCCTGGGAAGGACAGGATGGCCGATCAGGGACAGTCCAGGACAGGAGCCGGGAGGAGCCCTGTGCCAGGGAGGAATTGCCCGAGAAGGACAGGCCAGAGCTGGACCCAGTATCACGGCTGCCCAGAGCTGCCTTTGGCTGTGAGTACTGGGGCTTGTGACTCTGCATTGGGAACAAGGAGGGAGGTTGCTAGATAGTTAACAGGGGAGGTAGTCGCTCTGTGGGGCTTTGCAGAGAGCGGCAGAAGAGGGCACCGGAAGGGTTTGCTGGGGAGAGTTCACTGATGCCAAAGACGACCAGGAGCACCCAAGACTCACCACTGGACTGAAACTTTGCTCAGGACTCCTGAATTCTGTGTGCAGACACACTACTCAGTGTCTGCCCTTCCAGACTGTGCTACCACTGGGCCCGTGGGGTTTTGGTTTGAATGCAGCCCTGTTTTACTGCTCCCCCTATATTTCCCCTTGTTGTTTTTCTCCTCTCATCCCTCTGTAAATAAATACCTCCCTTTGTTATATCCATTGTACTTTTCCTGGGGGGTTTGGAACAGGTGCCCCGGGGTGGAAGGGATTTCTACTGCTGCATTCCTGCACGCACCTTCTTTTGGCCAGAGCTGCCTGCAAAGCAGACTCCATCTTGGCCATGAGGGTGCTAAAGTTACATCTGACTGCGAAGTTGGTGTGCAGGGCCCTGTGGCTTCCCCAGGTGCCCCAGTGGACTCACTGTGGGAAGCGCATGATGTGAAAAGGGAATACTGAATGCACTGAGGTCTGGCCCAGGAAGGTTGAAGCTGTGTGAGCCTCTTGCCTTGGAAACAGTCTGTTCAGAGAGAGGAGGCTCCCCAAGAGTCCTGACTGGCTTCGTATGGAGTAGTTCCAGAGCATCGCCTGGTGACTCTGTGACAACTGGTGGGAGAGGTGGGATCAAACTGCACCCCGTGGACAGAACATCCTACAGTAAGTGATTGGAGAGCAGTAAAACAAAGGGAGATTAGCGAGAGACAGGCATGCTGGAGGCTCCAAGGCATGTGATTCCAGGAGGCAGAGAACCCTACGGCTTAACCCCAGGAGAGGTGGGAGCCCCGAGAAGGGCTGTCGTGCTGAAGGGGATCATGCTTCCAAGGATCATGGGGAGCTGAGAGAGCACAGGCCTATGAGTCCGTGACCACTTGGGAACAGCATGGAGAGGGCCTATAATCATCTGCTTAAGAAGGAGCTTGTAGAGCTGTGCAGAGAGAGAGGGCTGCACATTGGAAGATTCACCAAGGCACAGCTGATTGCCCAGTTGGAAGAGAATGATCACTTTAAGGAGCTGGTTCCTGACCCAGCTGGGGCTGCGAGAGAGGCTGGGAGCAGCCAGGCAGCCCCAGGGGTCATCCCAGCCACTGACCCAACCAGGGATGTGGGAGGGGCTGAAAGCAGCCAGGCAGTCCCAGGATCCACATATCCGACCAGCAGGGGATCTTCCCGACTGAGTTCCCCGTTTGTGGAGCTGAGGCTGTTTGGAGTTGGAAATGGAACTGAAACTGAAAGAGCTGGAGGACCGTGAGAGAACGAGGCAGCATGAACTGGTGATGGCGGAGTTGAGAAGCAGAAAAACCCCTACTGTGGTGAGTGGGGATGGGCCTAGGGGGGCTAAGCCCACAGGGAACTCCAATATAAAAGTGCTGCCTCAGTTTAAGGAAGGGGATGATATAGATGCCTTCCTTACTGCCTTTGACAAGGCCTGCAATGTGCACCAGGTTGACCCTGAAGACGGGCTTCGGCATCTCACTCCCTTACTGGATCCCAAAGCCATAGAGATGTTCAGACAGACAGATGAGGTGGAAGCAGGGGACTATGAACTGTTCAAACAAGCCCTGCTGTGCAAGTTTGAGCTGACCCCCAAAGGTGTACAGGAAAAGGTTCTGGAGTATGCAGAAGACCCAGGGGATGACCTATCTGGAACTGGTCGTACTGATTGGGGAATACACCCGCAAGTGGGTGAATGGGGCCGGGGCCCAGACTAAGGAGGACGTGATTGAACTGATGGGGCTGGAGTGACTATATGAAATCTGTCTCCTTGTCCTGAGGATGTGGCTGGTGGACAAGAGACTGAAGGACCTGTGCCACACAGGGCTGCTGGCTGACGAGTTTGTAGCCAGCAGGTCGGGATATGGAATGGAGTCCCAGGGGGACAGGGCCACATCAGTGCAGAAGGGGGATCACCCAGGGGCTTCCCTGAAGGAAGTCTTGGATAAATCCCTCCTGAGAGGCCCAGCCAATACCAGAGCTGACTGACCAGCCCCAGGGGACCAATGGGACCTGAGGTGCAATTACTGTGGGCAAAGGGGCCACAAATGGCCCAGTGCCCAAAGCTCAGGGACAGGTTGGGCAAACCAAGCCCTCAAAGGCTTAACTGGGTGGAAGCCCAGCCAGAAGTTGGGGCTGGCTCCCCAGGCAGGAGGAAGTGGCAGTTTAGCCATGGCTCAAGAGCAAGGAGTCTCCCAGGCCAGCTCCTTGAGGAGGCTTGATGCTCTGGATTCAAAGTTCTCAGTCTACCGGGTGAGGGTGAGGCGGTTCCTGAGGAGCAAGTGCCTTGTTCCCCTGGAGGTGGATGGGAAGCAGGTAACAGGGTACTGGAACATGGGCGCTGAGGCGATGCTGGCCCGGCCCGAGGTGGTGGCCCCAGATGGGGTGGTGCCCAACACCTACTTGACCCTGATGGGTGTGTGCAGGCCCCCGTTTAAGGTACCTGTGGTGAGGGTACATCGAAATGGGGGGCAAGGAGGGTCTCCAAGATGTAGGGGTGCACCATCAGTTGCCAATTGGCTGAGCGGCCCCCAGAGCACCCTAGTCATCACCTGTAGCCAGATCCAGCTAAGGGAATTCTGCCCTGATACTGGGGGCGGTGCCCTGCCGGGGGTGCAGGTCCCTACCCCAGCAGGAAAGGAGCCACTGGGGACAGGACTTGGTGGGGCTACAGCCTCGGACCCAGCCAGAGAGAGGGAGCAGGTCCCCACCCCTTCCCCAGCCACTGAATTCCAGGCCAAGCTACAGAAGGATCCCTCCTTAGAAAAGCTGAGGGAACTTGCTGGCCACAGCTTGGCGAAACTCCTGGGGGAAGGCTGCCTAGAGAGATTCCTGTGGGAGAAAGGGATTTCTGTACTGGGAATGGGCTCCCCAAGGGGAAGCGGAACCGTGGGGGATCAGGATGCAGATCATGGTCCCCCAGAACTACTGCCACAGGCTACTGTACCTGGCCCATGACATCCATCTCTCGGGACACCAGGGAATCCAGGGCACTAGGCAGAGGCTGCTACAGAACTTTTACTGTCCTGGGGTCTTTGATGCTGTCCAGCAATACTGCAGGTCCTGCAACCCCTGCCAGAGGGTGAGGAAGGCCTGGGACAAGGGGAAAGGTGCTTTGAGGCCCCTGCCCAGAAGGAGGCCGTGGACATAGTGCGACCCCTCATAAAGGCAATTCGAACAGGGAAAAAATGTATTCTGGTGGTGGTAGATTATGCTACTCGCTATCCCGAGGCAGAGGCCTTGTCCACTATTGAGGCAGACACTGTGGCAGATTCACTAACGACTGTTTTCAGCAGAGTGGGGTTCCTCAAGGAGGTCCTGACAGACCAGGGCTCCAATTTCATGTCAACTCTGCTCTGGTGCTTGTGGGAGAAGTGTGGGGTCCGACACACCTGGGCCTCAGCGTATCACCCTCAGTCCAACGGGTTGGTCGAGAGTTTCAATGGAACTCTAAAGATGATGCTGAAAACCTTTATGAACTAGCACCCACAGGACTGGGACAAGTATTTACCCCACTTGCAGTTCGCGTACTGGGAAGTGCCCCAGGAATCAACCGGGTTCTCTCCTTTCAAGTTGCTATATGGGAGGAGAGTGAGGGGACCCTTGGACTTGACGAGGGACGAATGGGAGGGGAAGGCCTCCCCCGATGGAGAATCAGTGGTGGAGTATGTACTGATTTTCCTGGAAAAGCTTGCGAAGCTCATGGACTTGGTTGGGGAGAATTTAGCCAGGGACCAAGGGAAGCAGAAGGTCTGATATGACTGCTCAGCATGTGCCCGCTCCTAAGCCACTGGGGACCAGATGATGGTTCTCATTCCTTTCAGAAAGAACAAACTACAGGCTGCCTGGGATGGGCCCTTTAAGGTCATCAAGCAGCTGAATGAGGTGAACTATGTGGTGGAACTGTCTAACTGGGCTCACAGCCACCAGGTATACTGTATCAACATGATGAAGCCGTACTTTGACAGGGAGAATTTGGTATTGGCCATGTGTGGCCCATGAGTGGAACCAAGAGATGACCCCCTGGTAGGTCTATTCCCTGAGACAGGGGCTGACCCTTCTCTGGAATCAATTAACCTTTCTGAGCAGCTAACCCCTGCCCAGTAGGCAGAGATCTGAGAGGTGCTCGGTTGCTACCAGCAGCTGTTCTCCAACAGGTCTGGGCTCCCTAACCTGGCTGTCTACCAGGTGGAGACAGGAGCCCATCCTCCTGTAACATGCTCCCTGTTCCGGGTCACTGGGAAAACAGCCCAGAATCTGGAGCGAGAAGTCAAGGACATGCTGACTTTAGGGGTGATCCGCTGTCCTCCAGCCCTTGGGCCTCTCCTGTGGTGTTGATCCCCAAGGATGGATCAATCCAGTTTTGTGTGGATTACTGGAGGCTTAATGCCATCACTAAGTTCAAAGCTTACCCCATGCCTAGACCAGATGAGCTCCTAGACAAGATGGGCCCAGGGGGCTCATCTCACTACTATGGATCTAACCAAGTGCTACTGGCAAGTACCTTTGGATCCGGATGCCCAACTAAAATCTGCTTTTATCACCCCTCTGGAGTTATACGAGTCCCTGGTCCTACCTTTCGGCCTAGAGCCAGAGCAGGCCCAGGTGGAGGTGATCAGCGATTGGCCCATTTCCCAAACTAAGAAGCAGGTCTAGGTTTTCATTGGGATGGTGGGCTACTACCGGAGGTTCATGCCCCACTTTAGCTCTATAGCCATCCCCATCACTGAGCTTTGTAAGAAGGGTAAGCCAGATAAGGTGGTCTGGACAGAGCAGTGCCAGAGGGCTCTCTGTGCTCTGAAGAAGGCTTTGGTCAAGGGCCCGGTGCTGGTAAACCTGGACTTTGACAAGCCCTTTATAGTGTTCACTGACGCCCTCAGACACAGGGCTGGGTGTGATGCTAACACAGGTTGCCGGAAAGTGGGAGAGACACCCTAAAGTGTACCTGAGCAGGAAGCTCCTCCCCCAGGAGCAGAACTATGCAGCCATACAAAGGAACATCTGGTCATGGCATGGGCCCTTAAAAAGCTGCAGCCATATCTATTTGGGCAGCACTTCACCGTGTACACTGACCATTCGCCCCTGGCATGGCTACACCAGACAAAAGGGGCCAATGCCAAACTCCTGAGGTGGAGTCTCCAGCTTCTAGATTACTACATGGGGGTGGTCCACGTTAAGGGGGGTGCCAACATTATAGCCAATGCTTTGTCCCAGCAAGGGAGGCTGGAACTTCCCCAGGTCACTGGATAAAGTGGCCCCACTCAGTTTGGTCTTGGAGGGGGGAGAGATGTGAGGAAGTGGGGTTTTATTCATCTTGTTAAGTTGCATGTGAGCCTTACTGTCCTATACTAATACTGTGTGTACCTTAGTTTCCCTGTGTACTGCACCAACACTTAGGTGGTGGGAATTGGGTGTGTGAGACTGCCCAGCTATTTGCTATTTGACCTGTGTAACTTGAGACCCATGCAACCAGGTGACACCTTTGGCCCGAAAAGTGAGACAAAGAGAAGGAGGAGGGGCATGAAGGGGGGTGTTGGAGGTCGTGAGGCTGGAGGCTGCCAGTCTGTGTGGGGAGACTGGAAGAGGGGGAATCCAGGACTTATGGCCCAGGGTTCCCAAGATGGACTTGGCTGAAAGTCACTGATTTCTGTGCTATCAGGCTCAGTTCTATGCTGTGGGCTTGTTGACAAATAAACCTGTTTTACACTGGCTGAGAGTCACGTCTGACTGCGGAGTTGGGGTGCAGGGCCCTCTGGCTTCCCCAGGTGCCTCACCTGTGTGGACTCTCTGACTCTCTGTGGGAAGTGCATGGTGTGAAAAGGGAATGCTGAATGCACTGAGGTCAGGCCCAGGAAGGTCGAAGCTGTGTAAGCTTCTTGCCTTCGAGACAGTATGCTCAAAGAGAGGAGGCATGCTCCCCCAGAGTCCAGACTATCGCTCGGTGACTCCGTGACAGCTAGATATGCCATGCAACATATCTTTGCAAAGGTTATGATCTACTGAATATATTCATCCTATTTTATGCATGTATCATTTTATATCTGAAGTTATAAGCGTTGTCTCTATGCTTGTATTTGAAGTGTTTGCTGTGTGAAGCACATAAGGCAGATTTGGTCAAGTAATTGGGAGTGCTTAGCTGACAACAGACCTTGATAGATGCCAATCCACATCTGAGCTCTCCTGGGAAAGTTCAAACTAACATGTAAACAAGGTATCGTCCTGCAAAAAGCTGAGTCATTCATAGACATGTGACTTGTCCAGGTGGCTGGAGACTCCATCTTGTGGCTGTGATGTTGCACAAGAGAGAGGATATAAAAGGCCCTGGAAACCCCTCCATCTGGTCTTCGGCTGGCTTGGAAGATGGCCTCTCCACCCTAGAGAGATGCCTGAAAGGAACTGGAACAAAGGACAGTAACTACAGGGGAGTGAGTGATTGCTGGACCCAGGCTAGGAATGAGTCTAGTCTGTGAAAGAAGCTTATTGGAACATCTCCGGGGGTGAGATTTACCTGCATTTAGTTTCCTACTGTATTAGGCTTAGACTAGTATGTTTTTATTTTACTTTGCCTGGTAATTTACTTGGTTCTGTCTGTCATTACTTGGAACCACTTAAATCCTACCTCTTATATTTAATACAATCACTTTTTGCTTATTAATTGACCCAGAGCAAGTAATTAATACCTGGGGGAGCAAACAGCTGTGCATACTCTCTCTATCAGCGTTATAGAAGGCAAACAATTTATGAGTTTACCTTGTATAAGCTTTGTACAGAGTAAAACGGATTTATTTGGGGTTTGGATCCCATTGGGAACTGGGTATCTGGGTGCTAGAAACAGGAGCACCTTCTAAGCCATTTTCAGTTAAGACTGCAGTTTTTGGGGACATTGTTCAGACCTGGATCTGTTTGTAGCAGGCTAGCGTGTCTGGCTCAACAAGACAGGGTACTGAAGACCCAAGATGTGGGGCAGGGGAAGCAGCGGGGGCCTGGAGCAATGCGGGAGATGGATGCAAGGCCAGGAAAGCAGTGGGGTCCAGGGGCGATGTGTGAGTGAGGGGAGATGGATACAGGGCTGTGGGGGCCAGGGGCGATGGGGATGGGTGATGAGTCCCACTGTCGTGTTGCCACAGCCAGGGCCTGGTGTCTGCTGCCATGCAGACAGGACTGAGGCTCAGTGCCTGTGGCCAGAACCTGGAGCTGGGGACAGGAACTTTGTGGCTGGAGCCAGGGATCAGAGCCTGCTGCCAGGCAGCCAGAGCTGTGGGTCAGTGCCTGGACCAGAGCTCGGAGCTGGGTGTGGCTGGAGTCAGGAGTCAGTGCCTGCCACTGTGTGGCTGCAGCCAGCACTTGCTGCTGTATGGCCAGGGCCAGAGGGTGGCACCTGAGGCCAGCTCCTGCCACTATGTGGCTGGAGCCTGGGACCAGAGCTGTGGGTTGGCACCTGATGCCATGCAACTGGGGCAGGGGATCAGCTCCAGGGGCTGGGGCTGCTCGGCCGGTGCTGTGGGTTGGCACCCGTTGCCATGCAACTGGAGCAGGCGATTAGCGCCAGGGCCTGGGGCTGCATGGCTGGTTCCTGTGGCCAGCTCCAGAAACTGAGGGCCGAGGCCAACTGAAGCTCCATGGCCAAAGCCAGGGGTCAGCACATGCTTCCCTGGCACCCAAAGCCCCGCAATTGGAGCCCGCTGCCATATGGCTGGGCTGGGGGCTGGCGCCTGTGGCCGGCACCTGCCACTGCACAGCCAGAGCCTGGGATTGGAGCCAGGAGCCAGCACCTGCTGCCACACAGCTGGAACCTGGGGCTGCAGGCTGAAGCCCCGCAGCTAGAGGCCAGTTATCCATGGTTAGAGCATCGGGTTGCACTGCCAGGCTCCTGAATTCCTGCTGCTGGAGCCTGCTGCTCAACTTCCCCATCCCCCAAGGTGGGTCAAGACATCACCTTGCTCCTGCAGCATTGCACCCCAGCTCTCTCCAGAGGCAGTGCGGAGCCCTGCACATCCAGGAGCAACAAGGAGGGAGTGGGAGGGGCCGATCCTTTGCCCCCACCCCCCCATATCACCACCAAGAAGGCTGTTGTATCCACATGAAAAACACCTGGTAGCTGCATGTGGCTATGGTGGCCGCATCTGAGAAACATTGACCTAGCTCAGAGGTGGGCAAACTTTTTGGCCTGAGGTCCACATCTGGGTGTGGAAGGCCATGAATGTGGGACTGGGGCAGGGAGTTGGGATGTGGGAGGGAGTGCAGGGTGTGTCAGGGAGCTCAGGGCAGGGGGATGGGGTGCAACGTGCAGGAGGGGTTTGGGGTGTGGACTCCGGCCTGGCGCCACTTACCTCAAGCGGCCTCAGGGTGGCAGCAGCACACCGCGGGGCTAAGGCAGGCTCCCTATATGCCCTGGC
The DNA here is from genome assembly GCF_003597395.2 of Chelonoidis abingdonii. NCBI lineage: Eukaryota > Metazoa > Chordata > Testudines > Testudinidae > Chelonoidis > Chelonoidis abingdonii. The sequence continues at coordinate 2,199,834 of NC_133773.1, read as the reverse complement.
ACCATGACACTCCCAGAACTGGCCAGCATGTCTGGCAGTGGCTTGTGGGGTGGGGTGGGGCAGGCGTCTCTGCCATGTGCTGCCCTCACCTGTGGGTACCACCCCCAAAGCTCCCATTGGCCGCAGTTCCCCATTCCCAGCCAATGGGAGCTGCGGGGGGCGGTGCCTGCAGGCGAGGGCAGCACACAGTCCTGTGCCCCCAGGGGTCGCAGGGACGTAGTGCCGGCCACTTCTGGGAGCGGTGCAGGGCCAGGGCAGGCAGGGATCCTGCCTTAGCTCTGGTGCGCCATGGAGCTGGCAATCCCGCAGGTCAGACTGAAAGCCCTGATGGGCTGGATCCGGCCCTTGGGCTGTAGTTTGCCCTCCTCTGGCCTAGCAGGTGTCAAGGGTTTTGGAGGCTTCTTGGCAGAGAAGATTGTGAAGGAATTTGCTTTGTGGATGTTTATGGGGACCTGCTCGTAAGCATGAGGGGCAGTGTGGGAAAGAGCACAAAGGGCTTGTTTGAAAATAGAACAAGTTCTTGATGGAGGCTGATCCATCCTAGAATGCGACAGGATGCACGGTAGGGATATTCTGTGTCAGCTTGTCAAGCTGACAGTAGGGAAAAGGAAAATGTGGACATTACATTTTAGTCTGCATTTTAAGAGCCCATCAGGACTTGTATGGGGTGATAACTTACTACTCTGAGAACAACTGTAATGCAAACAGAAAATGACGTGATAGAAGCCATCCAGGAGATGAGCTGGGATCAGCACAGCCATAGAAAATTGCCTGACATTTATCCCTCATCATAACAACTGCTGTGACCTGACTAGAAAACAAGGCAGCAGGAACCAGCTCCATGACATGTTTGAAGACTGTAATTTGCAGCACTCTGGCCATCTGCAAATCATTTGTTCGGGTGCTGGCCCACAGAGGCGCCTCTGGGGAATCAGGTGGAAAGAAAGTGAAAATGTGTGTGACAAACAAGCAGACCGGAACCCTGCTAACATCTGCAGTTGAGATTAGCCTTACGGAATTGTCAAACATTTCCCAAGGATTTGGTACAGTCAAAGCCTGTTATTCTTAAAATATACATGGCTCATGTGAACTATCCAATGAAGTCATCAGTACAATGGTTTCAAGTTTGGCTGGATAACCCCACCCATCTATGACCATAAATCGACCAGGCCAGCACAATGACATTTTTTAACATAATTATTTCTATCATCATTTGGACTCAGAAGAGTCAGAGCTAAAGCCATGATGCTGTGAGCTCACGTGCTCACCCTTTTATCTCTGCAGAGTCGAGTTCAAACCATGGCTGAGATCACAAGTGAAAAATCTTCTCCTTGGCCTCTGTCACCATACAATTTGGTATCCTGACAGCCTCTTCTCAAGAGAAGCACATGGTGGGTGAATCGCCAGTGGTTTGGAGTTTGGGTCTAGTTTGAACAAGCACACTACAGTTTGAACACTAATGCCACCCCTGCACAACTAAATCCCTCCTCTCTGCCATACCGGACCATACTGGCTTACTTGCACCTCTGATCAGAGTCCAGGAAAGCAGAAAATGAATGAGAGAACAGGAGGGACGAGCGAGATGAGAGGTGGCGGGAGCAAGAGGAGAGGTGGCAGCAGCGCAATGAGAGGAGACAGGATGCAATGCTGAGGCTACTGCGGGGATCAGACCGATATGCTGTGACGGCTAGTGGAGCTTCAGGGAATGCAACAAGAGCACAGACTGCCACTGCAGCACTTGTGTAACCGCCCGCCCTCCTCCCCAAGTTCCATAGCCTGCTTACCCAGACACCCAAGAACGCAGGGTGGGAGGGGCTCCGGGCACCCAACCACTCCACCCAGAGGACTGCCCAAGCAACAGAAGGCTGGCATTCAATAAGTTTTGAAGTGCAGTGTGGCCTTGTCCTTCCCTCCTACCCTCATCCACCACCCCACCTGGTGCTTCCCTCCTTTCCCACCCTTCTGGGCTACCTTGGCAGTTATCCCCCTGTTTGTGTGATGAATTAATAAAGAATGCAGGATTTTGAAACAATAATGACTTTATTACCATTACAAGAGGTGATCGAAGGGGGAAGGGCAGTTGGCTTATAGGGAAGTAGAGTGAACCAAGGGGGTGGGTTTTCATTAAGGAGAAACGAACAGAACTTTCACACTGTAGCCTGGCCAGTCATGAAACTGGTTTTCAAAGCTTCTCTGATGCGCAGCGCGCCCTGCTGCACTCTTCTAATCGCCCTGGTGTCTGGCTGTATGTAATCAGCAGCCAGGCGATTTGCCTCAACCTCCCACCCCACCATAAACGTCCCCCTTACTCTCACACAGATTGTGGAGCACACAGCAAGCAGCAATAACAATTGGAATATTGATTTCGCTGAGGTCTAACCGAGTCAGTAAACTGCGTCAGTGTGCTTTTAAACATCCACATGCACATTCTGCCACCATTCTGCACTTGCTCAGCCTATAGTTGAGCAGCTCCTTACTACTGTCCAAGGTTTCTGTGTATGGCTTCATGAGCCATGGCATTAAGGGGTAGGCAGGGTCCCCAAGGATAACTATAGCCATTTCAACATCCCCCAACAGTTATTTTCTGGTCTGGGAAGTAAGTTCCTTCTTGCAGCTGTTCAAACAGACCAGAGTTCCTGAAGACGTGAGCGTCATGTACCTTTCCCAGCCATCCCACATTGATGTCAGTGAAAAGTCCCTTGTGATCCACCAGTGCTTGCAGCACCATTGAAAAGGACCCCTTGTGGCTGCCAAGGTGGTCCGGTGCCAAGATAGGGATATGCGTTTCATCTATTGCCCCACCACAGTTAGGGAACCCCATTGCAGCAAAGCCATCCACTATGACCTGCACATTTCCCAGAGTCATTACCCTTGATAGCAGCAGAGCAGTGATTGCGTTGGCTACTTGGATCACAGCAGCCTCCACAGTAGATTTACCCACTCCAAATTGATTACCAACTGAGTAGCTGTCTGGCATTGCAAGTTTCCAGAGGGCTATCGCCACTCGCTTCTCAACTGTGAGGGCTGCTCTCATCTTGGTATTCCTGTGCTTCAGGGCAGGGGAAAGCAAGTCACAAAGTTCCATGAAAGTGCCCTTATATATGCGAAAAGTTTGCAGCCACTGGGAATCATCCCAGACCTGCAACACTATGCGGTCCCACCAGTCTGTGCTTGTTTCCTGGGCCCAGACTCGGCGTTCCATGGCAGAAACCTTCTCCATTACCACCATGATATCCAAATTGCCAGGGACCGTGCTTTGCGAGAAGTCTGTGTCCATGGCCTCATCGCTATCGTGATCTCACTGTCGCTGCCTCCTCGCTTGCTTTTGCAGGTTCTGGTTCTGCACACTGCAGGATAACACGCAAAGTGTTTATAATGCTCACAACAGCAGTGGTGAGCTGAGCGGGTTCCATGCTTGCCGTGGTATGGCATCAGCAGGAGAGCAGAGTTGCAGTGGAAGCCGTGGATGACGATGGATGCCACGACACCAGATATTTATACTGAACGAGGAGAGGACCTGCGAGGTGGATTCATGGCACCAGGAGAGCAGAGTTGCAGTGGAAGTGATGGAGCATGATGGTTAGCACCACGCACATTTCCTGAGTACAACGTGGAGAAAATTAGCTGTCGCGGCAATATCAGCAGAGCAGAGTTGCAGTGGAAGAGGTGGATGTTGATAATGATGGTTTGAAATCCTATTGCACCATCTGCTGCTAGCAGCACCCAGTACACAACAGCGGCGGTATTGGGTCGGTGAGCTGAGCTGAGTGAGCTGCACACTTGTTGTGCTATGGCGTCTGCATGGAAAAAAGGTGCAAAACAATTGTCTGATGTTGCCTTCACTGAGGAAGGGGCGACTGATGATATGTACTCAAAACCACTTGTGACAATGTTTTTGCCCCATCAGGCACTGGGAGTTTAACCCAGAATTCCAATGGGCAGCAGAGACTGTAGAAACTGTGGGATAGCTACCCACAGTGCACCACTCTGTAAGCTGACGCTAGCCACAGTAGTGAGGATGCACTCCACTAACTTAATGCACTTAGTGTGGACATATGCAGTCAACTGTATAAAATCGATTTCTAAAAATTGACTGCTATAAAATCGACCTAATTTTTAGTGTAGACACACCCTTAGCAGTGTTATGTGTGGTTCACATTCAGTACATCATCTTAGTTTATCTTTAACCATGAATTTTGTAGGGAGAAAGACTACCCAGATTCTCAACCCAACAATGCTAAAGAATGTTTTACTTTGTAACAGTGACAGGTGTCTTTTCACAAAATCTGTCAATAGCAGGAAATCAGGCATAGATCCTGAATTCTGTATAGCATATAGTCAATGCATAGCCTCTTCAGGGTGAAATATATCCCCGGGCAGGCTTGTACAAGGCCTGTGGCCCACCTAAGTCCCACTTACACCTTCAAAATTGGGCTCATCTGTGAGTTAAATGGGGCCTAGTCCTCATAATGGCTCTTTCCACATGGGTGAATCTCAGTGAAAATATACTCTCCTCTGAAAAGAGACTCTGCAAGGGTGGCATTTTGGGCTTCCAAGTTTCTGGTCATTCAATGGTTAGTGAGAATAGCATGAAATGATGAGGCAGGGAAATCTGCAGTTTCATGAAACCTTGAGAACTTTAAAAATAGCCCTCCAAAAATGGAGAAATGTTTGAATCAATTTTAAGTTTTGAAAAAAAAAAAATTTTAAAAGGAAAAACCATTCTCTTCCTCCCTCCCCCTCCAGACAAGTGGAAAAATTCCCCTAACCAGTAAAGTGCCCTAAGGCTTGGAGAACTCCTGGGCCCCGAGACTTCAGAAAGATTCTAAATGACGGGATGCAAGTTCCCTCATCTCAAATCCAGAACCAGGGCTTGGTTAGTCATCCTAACCCTTCACTCTGGCAGAAGAGAGAATATTTCCTCCAGTTACTGTTGTTTCTATTCTCCAGTTTTCTTCATTAAGCCTTAAAACAAAGCCAGCTAAAAACCTCAGGGTATCTGTTCTCCCTTTGATGCAAACCCTCAATTCTCATGGACTCTAATGGAGATTTCTCTTGCATGGAGGGATGCATATCTTACAGACATCTATAATATTCATATAGACACTAATGAAAGCAGGTCCTGATATTCCCATAAAATAACCTGAACTGTGCACTTCACAAACAAAGGAAGATCTGTTCTGAGGAGATCAGCTGCCTCTCCAGAAAATAGCATTTTGCTCCCACTAGCAATGGTGCTATTAAAGGTGCTGAAGCTATTGCCATGTGCTCAAGTAAAGAGCACTGATTAACTGACCTTCTAAACCCAAGACAAAACCAAACAGGAGGGCAGTGATCAATATCAGAGCATAGGAGACTATAAAGCTTCAGACTGATAGTAAACATAAGTCAAAGAAGAGCACTGTTGTACCCAATCATGCTCCCATACATCTATTAGTCTATAAGGTGCCACAGGACTCTTTGCTCCAATTAATATGTAATCCACGTGCAGAGGAATTGCATTTGGAAGGAGATCAGTGCAATGGGGAGCAGTCAGAACAAAATAAGGATGTAAATTAAGTGCTATAGGATACAGTTTATGATAGGCAAGTTTCAAAAGTGTTGGTGTAGTTCAGATCATCAATGTTTTGGGATGCTAGTCCAATTCTGGGGGGCTGGAAATTTCAGGGAAAAGGAGTTCTTCATAAAAGTTTCAACAAATGGGAAATGATTACTTGCCTGAGACCACAGTTCTTCGAGAAGGCCTCTGCATAGTCTCAGCAGCTGCACTGTTGGGGCCTCTAATCAGCATGAATGTGCAGAGGCCACTCGAAGCAGTGCCCTGCTCACACAAGTAGCCCCACAGACTGAAATGCATTACCCTGGGAAGCACTTACCAGTGTGAATTTAAGCTCAACAATCAGGCCCTGCAAAACAGCTCTTAAGTCTAGCCCTGGTTGAACCAAGCAATTGCAAAGATATTTGAATATTTTTAAAGTTAAAAAAGTTGCTTCATTTTTTCCAAGCCTCCTACTGAGTTTGGATTCAACTCCACTTTGGGGCAGACATTCTGCCCAGTTCTTATTTTATCCAAACGTATCTCTAGCAGACTTGACACTACCCAAACAATTCTGAGTTCAGGGGACATCTGCACTCTGATCAAGTTCAGGATCCAGACTCTGTGTCTCAAGTTCATGTCTGGGCACAATATACTAATGCCATGGGAGTCCAAAGGGAAAGAATTTCATTGCCAAAGTGATGTTTGGGAGTCATAGGTTAAAGAGAAGGGGCAGACTTTGAGTTGAAACATGAAAATCACTTAGGCACAGAAAAGCAGGGAAACTGATCCAAGGATCTATTGCGCACTAAGAAATTTGGTGTCTAAAGAGCAGAAAAACCATCTGGAGAGTGAAAAAAAAATTAAAAAGAGAGGAAAGTAGAGCTGGTTGGAAATTTTCCTACAAAAACAGCTGAGCCAATGGCCTGAAACATTTAACTACATCTACTGCAAATTTGATGAAACTTTTGTCAAAACAGTTTTGTTTTGTTTCAGTTCACATTTCACAGTTTTGTTTCACATCAGTTTCACGTTTTCTTCCAGAAATAACACGTTTCATCAAGAATTTCATCAAGTTGGGGTTTGTTCCAATATGGAACTGACATTTCTCCCAAGTGAAAAGCAAAAGTTTCAGCCAGCTCTAGAGGAAAGTCTTGAAAACGAGAACAGAGGTTTGGAGCTGGGTTTTGACGTGGAAAAGAAGCTAAAGTTCCTGAAGATAGTGACAAAGTGTTTTCTTTTCACGGTACAGGTGGAGTGAGGGGAGGACCTGCAGCATTTTGGAAAGATGAAATTTAGGGGGAGTTTATGAAAGAAGGGGAATTATAGCACTCAGCATGGAAGAAGATCAAAGCTGGAGGAGAAGTTTTATGGCAGAATCTTCAAGTAGTGTCTTAGAGAAGTGATAATGTGGAGGTGATGAGATAAAGACTAGGAGGCATGGGAAGAGGAAGGGGTTGGCATCCAAACATCCAAGATTCCTATTAGAAGACAAGCCGGGAGTTCAAACAGGAAGTGAATAGATGTCAGAAAGGAGTTAGCCGAGGGAAAGATGAAGAAAAGAAGGGAGGGTTAAATACACTCAGGGCATGCAGTAGTCTACTGGGGAAGGAGTATCCAATTCCAGTCACAGAAACGAAGTTGCTGGTAGTTCTAGTGTGCTGCATTTAGATGCCTCCTTTGCGTACAGACTGTTCGTCCTGGTGGGGATGGAGCTGGACATTGATGAAAAAACACAAGCAGAGAGGTTTGCGGTCATTACAGGAAAAAGGGCAGATGAAACTAGATATGACAGCAATTCATGTTGGTGAAAGAGGACATTGCTCAAGACTCCATGAGTCTTTTAGACCCCTACAGCATGGTGGAAATTTTGGTAGCAATAATCAGGTTTCAGCACAACTAGCAGGGATTCCAGGATCAACGTGGATTTTTTTCCCATTCTAACCATGTTATAAACCCAGACTATAGACTCAACCCCATATTATAATCAAGGAAGGAGTCTAGGGCACTGTATTTCTTGCCCCCATGGATGATAATCAGTGCTGTTTTATAAATAGGGACTTTCAATGTCTAGCCTTACACAATGACAATCTTAGGAACAGCTGCTACCCAAAACATTCCAAAAAAGATTTGTTGCCCTCGCATGTAAGCACCAAAGGATCAACAGTACTGAGTCTCATAAAAAGCCCTAAGCTCTGGAACTCAGCAATCTCTGAAGAATTACAAATAGCTGCTAAATTATTACACACACTTTGCTTCGGAAAATTCTGGCTTCACACACGTGGCTTGCTAACATTCCTCAGGAAAGGAATGCATTTTAATCATTCAGCCCCAAAAGTCATTAAGTAGAAATATAATGAGCTTGCCTAAACTCTAACACCTTAGCATTTTGCTAGAGCCTATTATGTTTTCCTTTTGTGGTGTATTCATGAAGGTGAAATCCAGTGGCCAGAAAGGTTAATTAGGTGCTTGTATGTATTTCTTATGCCTGTATGGGGGTGAGGCAAGGAAATGGAAGGGGGGAGCTTACATACTGAGCACCTGGCAAGAGAGCCCACCATATTCATGAGAAAAATCACAATATCCAGGAACTCTGGCCTGCATCTATTTGCATGTCCACAATCATTTTCTAGAAAAAACCAACTTGCAACAGTGCCGCCTTGTTACTGTGAGCAAACCTACTCCTAGTGTTGTGGTTGTCATCAAGTGGCCCATCTAGTTATTTGGATGCACATCAGAGAGGTTCCTCAAAGCATGTGCAGTACAGGCAGGAAATGACACTGTCACTAGCAATGTCTACATGAGATGACTATTAGCTGCAGCAATCATTATCATCCATTACCAAATACTTACCCTGCAGTAATTTGAAATATTGTCATCAGCGCACTCCGATGTGAGGGCCTCAAGCGTGGGGAGGCCAGGACCCTGCTTCAGTCCCCCCACAATTCAAAGCCTGTGCTAGCTGAGGACTCCAAAAGTAGGAATGGAGGGCAGGCCATGGGATCCACATTGACTACAGAACCTCAAAGATCCACAGTGTCATGGCCAGGTCCTGGGCGGCCAGACCTAGCAGTCAGAGGCAGAGTGTGCAGTCACAAAGCAGGAGACAGTAGTCAGCTGGGTCAGGATAGCGAGAGGTCAGAGGAAGGAGACAAAACTGCAGGTCAGAACCATGAATCGGATGCCAGGGGTCATGCCAGGTCAAGATGCCAGGAAATCAAGCCAGGGGAGCAGGGGTAGGAAGCAGAGGCTCACAGTCCAGCATGGGCTGAAGCCCAGTTGTTTGGAGAACTTCCGGTTCCTGCTGCTGGCTTAAGTAGGGCCAGCAGACCCTCAGTTGCCCTGGGACTCTGCCAATAGGACTGCAGGGCAGAGCCTCAAACTGGGGCTGGACTTCATGGGTCCCGGTTAAGCCAGCATCAGCAGGCTGCTGGGTGGAGAGTTGGTGCATGGCTGCACCTAAAAACCCTGAAGACCCAGGTTCAAGCAGTTGTCTCCTTCATGTATGTGTCAGTGTGATTCAACTGCCTTGCATGGTGTCAAGTATCAGGGGGCAGCTGTGTTAGTCTGTATCCACAAAAACAACAAGGAGTCTGGTGGCACCTCAAAGACTAACAGATTTATTTGGGCATAAGCTTTCGTGGGTAAGAAACCACTTCTTCATGCATCTGAAGAAGTGGTTTTTTACCCACGAAAGCTCATGCCCAAATAAATCTGTTAGTCTTTAAGGTGCCACCGGACTCCTTGTTGCGATTCTACTGCAGATGACTGGCAAACCGTATCCTCGCTGGATGGTGGGAATATGGAGTTTCAACTGCATCAGTCACAGAGTGATTGCAGTACTGCCCTCCAGAACTTGGCATCTGACTGTGACGGGTTGGATCACAGAAACCCCCTTGGGGCTGCCAACTGATGTGCCAAGACTACTTCTGTCCCTGCTTTCCCTGCCCTCCCAGCTTGGGACTTCAGTGCCCTGCCTGGTTTGAGCCAGAACCACTAGCCTGCTGCAAACCCAGACCCAGGTCTGAACCAGGTCCCCTAACACTGTAAGCTTAAACTGAGAGCAGCTTAAGAAGTGTTTCTGTCTTTAACACTCAGATGCCCAACTCCCAGTGGGGTCCAAACCCCAAATAAATCCATTTTACCCTATATAAAATTTATACAGGGTAAACTCATAAATTGTTCACCCTCAATAACACTGATAGAGAGAGATGCACAGCTGTTTGCCCCCCTAGGTATTAATACACGCTCTGGGTTAATTAATAAGTAAAAAGTGATTTTATTAAATGCAGAAAGTAGGATTTAAATGGTTCCAAGTAACAGCAGCAGACAGAACAAAGTGAATTACCAAGCAAAATAAAACAGAACACAGTAATACAGTAAGAAAACTGAATACAGATCCAAATCTCACCCTCAGAGGAATTCCAGTAAGCTTCCTTTTACAGACAAGCTTCCTTATCCTTCTATTCTGGGTCCAGCAATCACTCACACCCCCTGCAGTTACTGTCCTTTGTTCCAGTTTCTTGTCAGGTATCCTGGGGGGTTGGAGAGGCTTTCTCTTTAGCCAGCTGAAGACAAAATGGAGGCGTCTCCCACAGGCTTAAATAGACTTTCTCTTGTGGGTGGAGACCCCCTCCTCTCTCCAACAGAAAGACCAGCTCCAAGATGGAGTTTTGGAGTCACCTGGGCAAGTCACATATCCATGCATGACTCAGTTCTTTACAGGCAGCAGCGATTGTTCATATGCTTCCTTGAACGTCCTCAAATAGACTTCTTATGTGGATTGCAGTCTTCCAACATCCATTGTCCGTTAAGTGCTTCTTGATTGGGCACTTAACTTGCACATGCTTTTCTCAAGAAGTTGACCAAATGCTTTACTCAGGTCTGGTCTACACTACAGGGTTAGGTCGAATTTAGCCGCATTAGGACGTTTTAAAAATGAATGCTCCTACACAACCAACTCCATTCCGTTTACCTAGAGGGCTCTTAAAATTGACTTCTGTCAAGGGGAGTAGTGCTCAAATTGATTTTGCTAGGTTGAATTTGGGCTAGTGCGGACGCAAATCGAAGGTATGTGCCTCTGGGAGCTATCCCAGAGTGCTCCATTTTGACCATTCTGGAGCACTTTGAAGTCCAGTGCACTAGCCAAGTACACAGGAAAAGCCCTGGAAACTTTTAAATTTAATTTGCTGTTTGGTCAGCATGGCGAACTCAGCAGCTCAGGTGACCATGCAGTCCCCCTAGAACTGTTTCTACACTCCCCCTGTCATTTCCATCCCTGAGGTTATTGCAAATTAGAAGGCAAAAAAAATGCACTTGCAATGACATGTTTTCTGAGCTCATGCAGTCCTACTGCACTAATAGGGCACAGCTTAATGCATGGAAGCATTCAGTGGCAGATGCCAGGAAAGAATTAAGTGAGCTTGAAGAGCGGAGGCAGGACATGATGCTGAGGCTAATGGGGGAGCAAACAGATATGATGAAGCATCTGTTGGAGCTGCAGGAAAGCCAACAAGAGCACAGACCCCCGCTGCATCCACGGTATAGACGCCTACCCTCCTCCCCATGTTCCATAGCCTCCTCACCCTGACGCCCAGGTACCCAGCCAGTCCACTCCAGAGGATGGCCCAAGCAACAGAAGGCTGTCATTCAAACAGTTTGATTTTTAGTGTGGCTACAATAAGCAATGTAGTCTTCTCCTTCCCTCCTCCACCACACCACCCAGGCTACCTTGTCTGTTATCTCATTTTTTTTTCAATTAATAAAGAAAGAATGCATGGTTTCAAAACAATAGTTACTTTATTTCAAAGGAGGGGAGGGTGGTTGGCTTACAGGGAATTAAAAATCAACAAAGGGAGCAGGTTTGCATCAAGGAGAAACCCACATAACGATCACACCGAAGCCTGGCCAGTCATGAAACTGGTTTTCAAAGCCCTTCTGATGTGCAGCGTGCCTTGCTGTGCTCTTCTAATTGCCCCAGTGTCTGGTACAAAATGATTGTCTGCCATTGCTTTCACAGAGGGAGGGGGCGACTGACAACATATACCCAAAAACACCCGCAACAATGTTTTTGCCCCATCAGGCATTGGGAGCTTAACCCAGAATTCCAATGGGTGGCGGGAACTGTGGGATAGCTACCCACAGTGCACAGCTCCGTAAGTCGATGCTAGCCATGGTAGTGAGGATACACTCAGCCGACTTAATGTGCTTAGTGTGGACATATGCAATTGACTGTATAAAATCGATTTCTAAAAATCGACTCCTATAAAATCAACCTCATTGCATAGTGTAGACATATCCTAAGGCTACTTAGAAATCAAGCAAGTACACAGCCAATATTCATAACTTGGAACACAACAATGATACATGCATACAAATAGGAAGAATAGATGCAGTAGATCATAACCTTTGCATAAATATGCTACATGGCATATGTAGTGTAAAACATATTCCAGTTATGTCATATATACATTCATAAGCATATTTCCATAAAGCCTGATGGGGTGCACTGTCACACTGACCTCACAGCTAAGTCCAAGGCACTGTACTTTATGGCGTCACCACCTTGCAGATCTCAGCTCCTGGTGGGCGCCTGAAACAGGCAGAAGTCTGGTGGAGTGAGCCTTGATGTTCAGTGGGAGAGGTGCTCCAACCAGCTGATAACACACTGAGAAGCAGCATGTGACCCGTTTCAATAGTCTTGAGAAGAGATGCCTCGCTATAGCCAGAAACACTGGGGGAGACAGTCTGAGTGGGTTAGTCCTGTCAATGGAATAAAGCAGAGGCCAGGCCACACATTCAGTAGGTGCAATTTTTTTTCTTCCGGTCCCAGATGTGGCTCTGGAAAGAAGACAAGGAAGTTGGGAGATTGGTTCTGATGGAATTCGGAGAGACCTTGGGAATGAATGTCGCGCGAGGCCTCAAAATCCTCTTGTCCCCGTGGAATTTTGTCTGGGGAGGTTCAGCCATAAACTCCGGAAGCTCCCTCGCTCTCCTGGGGGCCAAAGGGTTAGTGACTAGGAAGATCTTCAGTGTGAGGTAGTGCAGGGAGGGTTCTGAGAGATGCTCAGGTAGAGGGAGGCGCCAGGAGTCTCAGGAGGGCTATATTGAGGTCCCAGGCAGAAGGGGGTTCCCTGACTGATGGGTAAGTGTCCTTTAAGAAACTTCAACGCTGTGGGATGGGAGGAGATCGAATGCGACTGCACCAGCCAATGACAAAGGGAAATTGCTGCAAGGTGAGTGAGCCAAGTGAAAGGTTGGCCTGCTTGAGAGGCAGTAGATAGTCAAGGCTCTGGATACTGAGGCCTAGGCTGGGTCCAGGCCTTTTTGGGCTGCCCATATGCAGAACCTCTTCCACGTGGTACCACATTGTGGTAAATGTTTTCCTGTTCTGGATGAGGATTTCCTGACCTGTAGGAGTCCAGGAGCAGTCCTCTCCATGGTGCTCATCCACCCTACAGCCATGCTATCAGATGCAGTAATTTTGGTTATGAATGGAGTATTTGGCCATGGCACTGAGAGATCCGGTGCAAGCAGTCTGGGAGCTGGATCAGGAGCTGATCAGCAACATCTGTAGTAGAGCTGTCAGCCAGAACTGTCTCACCCAGTATGGAGTCACCAGAATAAACATTTCCATATCTCTTAATTTTGCAAGTCTCCCTGTGAATCAGGGCAATTGGTGGGAAGGCATATAGTGAGCCTGGGCTCAAGCACCCTTTACAGCAAACGTCCTCACATTTTACACTGTCTTTGATGGAAAACAAGTCTATTGTGGGGGAGCCCCCAATGGAATATCACATTTTGATGGAGCTGTGCAAGAACCATTTGTGATTGGTTACTAACTGCTTGCTCTGGAAGTCTGCTAAGTTGCTGCTGACTCCTGGAGATGAAGGACCATCAGTGTTACCCTGTTCTCTTGACACCAATTCCAGAAGTCAATGGCTTCCAGGCAGAAGGGTGAGGAGCGGGCACCTCCTTGCTTGTTCATGTAGTGCATGGCTGTAATGTTGTCTGTGAAGATCTGCACTACAGCGTTTCGGAGAACAGGCCGAAGTGCCATACGGGCCAGTCTGATGGCTCTGAGTTCTAGACATTCATTTGTAGCCCCATGTCGCTTTGGGGCCAAGTCTTTGAATCCATAAATGGTCCAGGTGAGCTCCCCAACCTGTCTGATGCATCGTTAAGAGTGATTTTGTCAGAGAGAGGACTGAAAAGGGGACCTCCTTCCTGTGTGTTTGCAGATGCTAACTATCCACCCAATTCTGCAGTCACACGACGTGGTACTATGACCTTCTTGTCTAATGTGTTTTTCCAGCCAATGGACAGACCTGAGTCAGAGCTGGAGAGGCCCCAGATGAAGTCTGGCGAGTACTCACACATGCATGCATGCTGATTTATGGCCCAACATTGAGAGCATGTTCAGATTGTTGTAACCAGTTTGGATGTCAACTGGAATAAGAGTCCTGATAGTGAATGGAACCCATCCTCTGGCAGGTACACTCTTTGCGATCTGGAGTCGATCAGAACTCCTCTGAATTCTATTGTCTGAGATAGTGTAAGCTTCAATTTTTCATTGTCGCCAGAAAACAACTGTCACAGAGGTTGTTGATCAGCCCATTATCCAGACAGGAGTAGAAGTGAATTTCTTGTCTCCTCACATGGACCACCACCACTTCAAGTCATTTTGTGAAGAGCTTCAATGCTATGGAGAGTTCAAATGATAGCACCTTGTACTGATAGTGATTTGGTCCCAGTGTGAACTGAAGGCACCTGTTGTGTACTGGGAGAGGGCAACATAGAAGGACACACCCCCCAAGTTGAGAGACATGGACCAGTTGTCAGATGGGAGGATGGAGGCAAGCATCACAGAGCCATGATTGCACAGCCATGTGATTGCAGAGCCACTGGTTATTATCTTTGAAAACTCATGGTGATCAGGGGAGGTCCCAGATGCCTGGAAAAAGGCTAATGTAGTGCCCATCTTTTAAAAAGGGAAGGAGGAGGATCAGAGGAACTACAGGCCAGTCAGCCTCACCTCAGTCCCTGGAAAAATCATGGGGCAGGTCCTCAAGGAATCAATTTTGAAGCACTTGGAGGAGAGGAAAGCGATCAGGAACAGTCAGCATGGATTCACCAAGGGCAAGTCATGCCTGACTAATCTAATTGCCTTCTATGATGAGATGACTGGCTCTGTAGATGAGAGGAAAGCAGTGGACATGTTATTCCTTGACTTTAGCAAAGCTTTTGATACGGTCTCCCACAGTATTCTTGCCAGCAAGTTAAAGAAATATGGGCTGGATGAATGGACTATAAGGTGGATAGAAAGCTGGCTAGATTGTCATCGCCTCAACGAGTAGTGAGCAACGGCTCCATGTCTAGTTGGCAGCGTATCAAGCGGAACTCGTGCGCCAAGGTCGGTCCTGGGCGCGGTTTTTGTTCAATATCCTCATTAATGATCTGGAGGATGGTGTGGACGTGCACCCTTCAGCAAGTTTGCAGATACACTAAACAAAAAAGCTGGGGGAAGGGAAGTTGTAAGGACTTATTGGCTTGGGAGGTAGGGAGTAGGATACAGAAGGGACTCTAGACAGATTGGAGGATGTGACCAAAAGAACCCTGATGAAGGTTCGAATCAAGGACAAGTGCAGAGTCCTGCACTTAGGACGGAAGAATCCCATTCACTGTTACAGACTAGGGACCGAGTGGCTAGGCAGCAGTTCTGCAGAAAAGGACCTAGGGGTTACAGTGGATGAGAAGCTGGATATGAGTCAACAGTGTGCCCTTGTTGCCAAGAAGGCTAATGGTGTTTTGGGCTGTATAGAATAGAATCATAGAATATCAGGGTTGGAAGGGACCTCAGGAGGTATCTAGTCCAACCCCCTGCTCAGAGCAGGACCAATCCCCAACTGAATCATCCCAGAGAGGACTTTGACAAGCCTGACCTTAAAAACCTCTAAGGATGGAGAGTCTACCACCCTGTCCTCTCCCATGGCAACAAATTGTACTCAGTAAATAATGCCCAGTAATTTGCCAGCTGGAGTTGCATCAAAGTCAAGGACTAGCTTAGTGCCTAAACATCTTGGCCTCTTTTTCCAGTGTCTTGCCCTCTGCGTCCTTGGATGTTCCTTTTGTCGACCTGGATTTCTTTTGAACCACCACAGCTACTAACGACTGGGTGTTTGGGTGGGAGTAGAATCCTAAAATTCTTTCAGGGGCCCTTAGTAACATTGCTCCAGCTACTCGGAAGTTGGCAGAACAGTGGCTGGAGCGTGCCAAAGGCCTTTGGCTAGCTCCAGGATGTTCTTATTGATGTGAAAGCAATCCTAACAGGGACTGACGAGGTCAGCATGTGAGAGGGTTTGTGTGACTTCTCCTAAATGACCATCATCACTATATCCCAGGTGTCTGGAAAATGTACTAAGAGATACTGGCAAGCCCTGAAATTGTTGACTACTGGGGCTGGTTGGATTGTCTTGTTTAGAGATGGTTTTCTAGAGATGGTGGAGACTAGGAGTGTTGGTGTTTTGCCTCCAGCTCCTGGATGCTGGCCTCAGGCTCTGGTCTCAGTGGTCTAGGCAGTGATGACACTGGGGACCTTGAGCTCCCCACTTCCTGGATCAGCAGGAAGGGGACTGTCTATGGGACACATGAGATGATGGTCCCTAAGGGTACACTCCTGGCTGTGCCAGTTGGTGCCCTGTAGGAAAGGTATCCTGCATCAGCTCTGAGGACAATACCAATGTCATTCCCCACAGTGAGGAGGATTCTGACAGCTCAGTGTGAGCATATTGCAGTCCCATAACCAGTGTCGGTACCAGTGACTGTGGTGTCAGCTCACTTGGTGCAGGACTTGGACTTCTCCTTAGACGGGTGGTGTTTCTTGGCCTTCTTCACCTCTCTCTGTTTGGAAGGTTAATGTAGGTACTTAAAGACTTGATCCCAGTCTGTTTTTAGATATTTAATAATGGGCTCTTCAGTCTAGCAGAAAAAGCTATAACAGGAGACAATGACTGGAAATTGAAGCTAGACAGATTAATATGGGAAATTTCTAATCGTGAGAGTAATTAACCATTGGAACAATTTACTAACAGTCATGGTTGATTACCCATCACTGGAAATTTTAAAATTGAGATTGGTGTTTTAATAAAAGATGTGCGCTGTGAATTATTTCTGTGCTCTGTGCTTGTGTTATACAGAAGGTCAGAGAAGATCACAATGGTCCTGTTCTAATCACGAAAATCATCCCACCAGGTTTCAGTTGTACCAATTAACCAAATGTATACTAGTAAAGGTGCAATTCCAATTCCTCTTGTTTCCCAGCGTCCTAGCATTGATGTAGAAACAAACTAACTTGCTCCTTTGCACAATCCCTCCACATTTGGTGGCATCCCACCCCCCATCCCTCTTTTGTATTGTGTGTGGAGGAGTGGAGGAGACAAAAGCTGGGCAAGAAGCACACAGAACAAACAATCTGCTGTCAACAAGGGTTGATTACAGACTACCCAGAAATGACAGCTATAGTCAGCACTACCCTCAGATTCAGGGAAACCTTCTAGATCACCTCAGTATGCGCAACAATTTCAAAAGTACCTAAGTGATATAGGAGCCTAAGCCTAGCCCCTTAGTTGGGACTTAGGCTCCCAATTCACTTAGGCACTTTTGACAATTTTGTCTCTTTCCTTCATCTCTGCCTGTAAATTCCATACCTACCACACTGTGGGTGCTATATAACATACATCATTCCAACACTAAGAAAACTGTAATGTCACAGATAAACCTGCTAAGTGCAGATCAAGCTAAAATATACCATTAAGCACAGTGGGACAAAGCCCACAAACATCACAACTGATGGAAATCACAAGCTAAGGTTGCACAATTTTGACAACTTTCACACACTCTCACACCCACTCTCACAACCAACCTTTAAAAAGAAATATTCTCAATGACTACAATTCAGAAAGGCCTTGAATTTCTCAATATGTCTGAAAAACAAGTGAACCTTTGGCTTCATTGTCTACTGAGTTTAGCTAGATCATTCTAAAGTCTGTACAAACATTGACAAAGGGATGTTAAATATATTTGAGAGAAAGAGCACTAGTTGAATTATTCATGGCAGGTAAGATTTCTGCCAAGAAAGCCTCAATCCTGTTATCTATTTGCAGATTATCCACAAACTGGCTTTGAGTTTTACAAATCTAGTTCATTACTCTTCAACAAATAGTTTATGCAAACACATTTCAGCCTGTGAAATGTTTGTAAATGCTTCATTTCTGCTCTGAGTTATTTGTGGTGTGCAACTGATCACAAGGTGGGATCTCTGCTCCCTGACTAAATGAGTGAAATGTTCTGTAGGATGTAGAGGACACAAGGGTTGCCGGGGTAAGGCTTGGACCTAGTCTCCTCACAAGAGTTGCACCTGTAGAATTCACCTGTTCTGGGTGGAATAGTGTGTGTGTGTGTGTCCATCCACACTCTTGTGCATCTCCTGTTATTCTCTATAGTTATTCCCTTTGGCAAAGTGGCACAGGTCCCTAGTGGTGGAGTGATGCTGATGCAGCAACTCCATGTCTTCGCACTAACACTGATACAACTTTACTAGCACAAGAAGTCTTCCCACTCCAGTCTTCCCTCCAGCAATGACCTAACTCCACTGTCTAGGGGTCAGCGTGAGTGGAATGCGCCCAGCAGTTAAAGGGCGTGGACAGGCTTTACTAATGCCACTGCAGGGTGTATCTGTGCTGGACTCTTGCTGGCTCACTACACACAGCTGAATTTCACCCACTGAGAACAACTGGCACCCAAACTGTCACGCAGATACTCGCCCGTTTCTGCAGGCCTGAGAACACTGAAGGAGAAGAGAGATGCATGTAGCTGAAGGGAATGGCTGCTCTCAGGCTGAATGAATATTTGTAAAGGTTTTTTTGTACCAACTCCACTGCAGCCACCATTCACATAGTGTTGGATACAGTAGTTTGGGGTGTGCTTGGTTCTCATTTAGGATAAAACATAAGTACTAAATATAGCCCCAGGCAGGGCCGGCTCTAGGCACCAGCATTCCAAGCAGGTGCTTGGGGCAGCAATCTGCAAGGGACGCCAGTTCGTGTGTTTTTGTGGCCCCAAGCAGAGCTGGTGCAACCCATTAGATGACCTAGGTGGTACCCTAGGACGCTATCATTTGGGGGGGCGGCATTTCGGGTCCTTTGGCGGTGACAGCGGTGGACGGATCTTTGGCTGCCCCGGTTGTTGTCGGCATTTTAGGCAGAGGGACCTGGGGCAGGCAGAAGCGGGGAGGGCCGCCTGCAGCAAGTAAGGGGGGGGGGGGTGCGGCATTCAGGGGAACCGCTCCCCGCCCCAGCTCACCTCTGCTCCACCTCCTCCCCTGAGCACTCCACCCTGCTCTGCTTCTCTCCCTCCCAGGCTTGCGGTGCTAAACTGCTGTTTGGTGCCACAAGCCTGGGAGGAGGGAGAAGTGGAGCGGCAACAGCATGCTCGCGGAGGAGGAGGAGCAAAGGTGAGCTGGGGTGGGGAGCTGCCGCATGGCTGCTGGCGCCGGGGGGAGCTGCTGCAGGGGGGGAGCTGCTGCAGAGCGGGGGGGACCTCAGGGAAGCAGGGGGAGGCAGAGAGCTGCCACAGGGCTTGGGGGGGGCACAAGGTGGAAGTTTTGCCTAGGATGTGAAACATCCTTGCATCCACCCTGGACCCAAGCAGTGCACTGAATTGCTGCTGCGGATGGCGGGGGCAGTCCGTGTGCCACTAGGGCAGCACGCGTGTTTCTGCGGCGGTGGCAATTCAGCGGCAGCTTCTATCTTCAGCTGCACGTGGCGGCAATTCGGCGTGCTGCTCGGGGCAGCAAAAACAGAAGAGCCGGCCCCAGCCCTCAGCAATTTCACACACAACCCTCCTCCCTTCCACCAGCCCCTGTACTGGTAAGTCTTCAGCTTTACTTTCACCCCGACCCCAGCTCCCACAGCGTGGAAAGCCAACGGCCTGAGCAGGCCTGCTCAGGCCCTAAGGCAGAGGACCTGAAACTGTGGGGCAGACCCCCCCTAGGGGGCATGGAGGAATGTTCAGAGGGGCACGGCTCCATGAGGGTGGGGAGCATGATCCTGAAAAGTTGGGGGAACACTGCCCTAAGGGTATGTCTACCCTGCAGTAAAACACTGGCAGCACTGCTACGGCTACCCCAGGCCCACTGACTCAGGCTTGCAGGGCTATAAAATTGCATTGTAGATGTTCAGGCTTGGGCTGGAGACTGGATTCTGGGGCCCTCCCTGGTCGTGAGGTTCCAGAACCCAGACCAAGCCCTGTGAACCTAAGTCAGCTGACCTGGGCTCTTATCCCCACTGTTATGGGGTTTTTTTATGTCAGTGTAGACATAGCCTAGGTGTTGGGACCAGCACACTGGCAGTGATTGGTGAACGTCCAAGCCATGTGAGATAAGCAAGTGTTTGCAGTCTTGTTCTGTGCTATAAAATCTCCTTTGTGGTGGGTTTGGTTCTAGGTGAGATGGGCATTCATGGCTCCTGATGGCAGGGTGAGCAGGCTCATGCTGGTGGTCCTGGGGGGGTCTTAGGTGCAAGAAATAGTGCTGCAGCCTCTACTGCTGTTGGATGGTGCAGGGGACTGTCTGCAGGGGCATTGCATGTTTTGACTTATCCCAGGGCTGCCCAGAGGATTCAGGGGGCCTGGGGCAAAGCAATTTCGGGGGCCCCTTCCATGAAAAAAAGTTGCAATACTATCGAATACTATATTCTTGTGGCGGCCCCTGTGAGGCCCAGGGCCTGGGGCAAATTGCCTCACTTGCCCATCCCCACAAGGCAGCCCTGACTGATCCTGCTTTTTGTTATTTGATCGGGTTGATCAATAGCTTGTGTATATGCTATGGGAAAGTCAAGGGTCACAAATACAGTACCATTCTGAGGCAAATAAACAACACACTTTCTGGCTTTTCTGTGTGCAAGTCTTAGGTCAGGCGAGGCTGTCCCAAAGGATGTTGAAAGAGCAGGCAAAATTCTCTGAGAGAAGGGGCAGTTGGGGGTACTGGACGTGTCCCCAGGACTGGCTCCAGGCACCAGCAAAGGAAGCAGGTGCCTGGGGCGGCCCATGGAAAGGGGCAGCAGTGCATCCCTTGTCAGGGCAGCACATCTGGACTGGTGTCGGCGGCACTCTGGCGGCAGCTTGATCGGGTTCTTCTTTTTTTTTTTTTCCGCTGCTTGGGGTGGCAAAAAAAGCTGGAGCCGGCACTGTGAGTCTCTCAGGGCTAACATCCAGCACATGAATATGAAATTAGCTTATGGATATAGCCACATGGGGGTTGGCTGGCTGGCTGCTAGGTCCCACTCCTCACAGGGCCTCTGTGAGCCCTAAATACACTCTGTACCTCTTGCTCAATGAAAAGCAGTAGAATAGGTGTGTGTTGGGTGGGAGCGGAGCTGTTAACTTCTGTGCAGGAGGCTTGGAGGCAAGGCAGAGAGGAACCATGTCTTGTGGTAAAACCCCAGTACATGATGAGGTTTCTTGTGAGGTGAAGCTCCAATCCCCTCCAGATCCAGAGAAGTTCACTCATTTACTGGCGCTCATTTACTGGAGCTCTGTGCAGGCAACTGGGTTGGGCCTCTGTATCCTTACGGTATTTTACTAATTACCCATGACTGGAGCCACAGCATCCAGGTGCCCACGCCTCATGGGTCTGTGGAGAGATCGCCAGCGGTGCTGAATGGCATATTGGGAGTCAGTGATGGGGACTGATTGGCCCAGGGGAAGGGGTGGATTGAGACCTCCATCTTCACTCTCAAAAGAAGCATCTTGTTTCTTTGGTGGGTCTGTTGCATTCAACCTTCCTGTTGTGCCCATGTGTCTGATCCTTTGTCCTCCCAGACACACCTGTATGTCCCTGGCTGACTTGGTGATGCAGGTGCTGGGCCACATCGCCGGATGTGCTCATCTACCAGCTTGCTGTGTACTTCATGAAGGATGCCCTGCAGTGGACCCCATCTCAGGCTCATGGTGCTGCTCTACTCCCCTAAATGAGGCGCTCTAGATGGGCACTTCTCCAGCCTGGGCCTAACCCTGCTGCCCCGGTGGCTTCCTGCTATGCAGCTCAGATCAAGGGGGGTGTAATCCTACTGTGGTTGTGGAGTGTCACTGAACACTGAATGAGTTAATACTATGCTCCACTCCAGATCTAGCAGTGGGGGTTGGGGAAGGCACTTACACTGTGTGTGTTCCCATCCTCGGAGACCTCTGCCATTAGTCAAAGAGCAATAAGGAGACAGACTGCAGTGATCATTAGAATGAGCTGAACGCTGCAGCTCTGAAATTGGTCCAATAAAAGATATTATTTCACGTGCCTTGTCTCTCTAATATTGGAGGTCAGCATGGCAACAACACCCCCCCCCCATCATGTAGCTGCAGCCTACAACAATGGAAAGCATCTCTGTAGGAGCTCCACCTCCCTGAGCGATGACAGCTGGGTTGTGGAAGAATGCTAGCTACATCTACACTGGGGTTAAGTCAGCAAAGCTACACACTTGGGGAATGTGGATTTTTCAGACCCCTGAGCACTACGGCTATGGTGACCTACATTTTAAGTGTAGATCAGGCCTCAGCGTTGCATAGGCTCCAAAGCAAGCCAGTTGGAAAACAGGATGTCCATCTGCACTAGCCAAAATACAATGCAGTACTTTAAAACTTTGTGCTAGAGGAGGGTAAAAGTATGCCCAACAGCAGAACAAAGTAAACACATCCGTCCTCCTCCTCCTCCTGACCCCAGGCTTTAGGACGCGGGTCATCAAAACACAAAAGAAGGGTGAAGCTAGCAATTAGCAGCCAGTAAATTATTAACTACCTTCAGTTCCCAGTGAAGAAATTGAATAAATAGGAAGGGGAAATCTGCTAATGCCCTGGAGAATAGTGGAACTGTAAACAACGAAGCAGCACCGGTTTTTAAAGGGTGAAGCTTGCCAAATAGAGAGAGAGAGAGAGAGAGACTTACAAATGTAGCAGATGAAGGCTATGTAGCCAATGTAATATATCTGGCTTTTAGTAGAGGACATGACATAGCGTCTCATGTTCAGAAAGAGCCCTGAGGTCTACGTGCACAAATGGACAGTGTTACACAGACTGAAAATTGGCCAAAGGATGACAAGCAAAGAGTAATGCTGGGTGAAATCCTGGCCCTGCCGGGAGTTTTGGATTTCACCCAGTGTGTTGAAATGGTCAGTGGTAGGCCTTTTGTTATTTAATATCCCACTCAGTCAGGGCTTAACTGTAGCCAGCGCTGGCCAGAGCAGAGCTTTGGGAGATATCTTCAAACCAACGGGGCAGAAGCCCTGAGCCCCAGTGTCCCCCACAGGGCAGAAGACCTGGGGCTCTGGAAAATACTCTGGGAGAATTTAAGCCCTGCACTTGGTTGTCTGGAAAGGTGGCAAAGGCATATTAATGGTCTTCATGGTATATACTAAACTGGGCAGTGTTTCAAGCTGCAGTGAAATAACACCTAGAGCCCAAAGAGAATTAGAAATATGGGCAGAAAAGCAGAGGGTCACATTAATGCAGTACAGTAGGGGGAAATAATCGAACAGGCCACTTTTCAAAGGGTGCTGAACGTTGCCAAGGAGTACAGTTGGAACACCCCCCCCCCCCCCAAGCAAATGAATGAAATGCAATGCAATGCAGCAGCTAAAGCTGCCCCATCTAGGTGTGGGCTGGAAGCACAGGGCCAGACCCTCACTGAAAAGGGGATAATAGGCATAGTGTGGCTGCTGAACCTGGACTATTGTATTCAGCTCCTCATTCAGCAGCCTGTCTTCAGTGGGACTGGTCACATACTAACATACCTGGCCTCCCAGGAGCATTCATATGCAGGCACGGGCGGCAGGTTATATGGGCTTGAGGTGCCCAGGCACCAGGAATATTCAGGGCTGGGGGCTATGCTCCACCAATATTTGGAGCTGGGTTTCTTCCCTGGCCCTGCCTGGAGCGAGCCTTGCCCCGTGCCCTGCCTCCCCATCCCAGAGCGCCCCCCTGCCCATCTCGGAGTGTCTCTGCCTGAAAAAAAACAGCCCGTGCCTCTCTCCCTTGCTTGTGCTGCAGGCTGCCTGCCGCTGCTTCTGCCTAAGGCTATAGAGAGCAGTTACCTGCAGACTGTTGGAGCACCTCAAGAGGAGGAGGGTGAGGGCGGGGGGAAGAGGCACACATGTGCTTGGGAGCCCTCTCTCCTGTCCTCAGCACCCACCTGGAGGAGACGCCAAGGGGACTTCCGGCCAGGAGATGGACCTCTGGACTGGACCTCACTCACCTGAGCAGCTGCTGGGGCTTCAGTGAGGTTTGACCCTGTGATCAATCCCCTCCACGCCCCGCAGCCCCTACTCCTGCCCAATGCTGGGCAAGGGGCAGCCCCATCCCCAGTGAGGCTAGGGTGAGGGGCAGCAGGGGAGGAAGGAAGCCACATGTGATGGCAGTCGACCCCCCCCAGCACCAACCCCAGGAAGATGGGGGCTTCCTAGACCTGAGCAGCTGGGGCTTGGGTGAATTTTGTGACAACCTGCCCCCCACCCCAACCACCACCCTGCAGTCCTCACTCCTGCCCCATGCTGGGCAAGGGACAGCCCCATCCCCAGTGAGGTTAGGGTGAGGGGCAGCAGCAGGGAAGGCCACATGTGATGGCAACCCCCCCATGTCCACCCAGAGGATTCAGGGGGCCTCAGGCAAAGCAATTTTGGGGGCCCCTTCCATAAAAAAGTTGCAATCCTATAGAATACTATATTCTTGTGGGGGGCCCCTGCACGACCCGGGTCCTGGGGCAAATTGCCCCACTTGCCCCACCGGGCAGCCCTGCAACCCCCTCCTCCGTACCCACCATAGGAGAAGCGAGTGGGCTTTCTGGACCTGAGAGAGGGCCTAGGAGCATGTGCAGTGACCGTGGTGCAGAGTGAATGTGCTGCCAGGGGGAATGGGGAAAGAAGAGGGGTCCTTCCCCTGGAGCTTACTGCTGCCAGGGGGAAGAGGGGGGAGTCCTCTCTGGCCCTAGCCCTGGGGCAGCCTGTCTGCACCCCAAGTTCTTTATCCCCATCTGTGCCCCACCCCAGAGCCTGTGCCCCCAGCACCCCAACCCTGAGCACCCTCCTGCACTGTGAACCCCTCATCCCCAGCCCCACCCCAGAGACCTCACCTGAGAGGAAAACGTGCAACTTAAATTTGGTGGTCAGTTTGGAGTATCATTGTGTTTAGCACAATACTTGATTATTTTACACCCTTTAAAGTATATAACTAGTCGTATACAGGTGTTGCAAAGTGGGAATGTTCTTAATGTTTTCTCTGAATACTGTGTGGGTGCCTCAGTTTCCCCTATGCATTTCTCAGGGATCTAGACGGGAGTGTGATTGTTGTAGAGCTCTAGAGGGCCAGTGTGATGCCGTCTGCACAGAGAACAGCCAAAACCCTGTCTCCGGTCAACTGATGGCCTGGGCCGCTCTCCTGCAAGGTGCCAACTGAAGGTGTTGGAGAACAAAGAGATCAGGTGACCTCCTAAAGCCTGGAAAAGAGACAAAGGCCAAAGGCGGGCGTGTCAGTGCCTGTGCTGACTTCCAGGAAGCGCATGGTGTGGAAGGGGATGCTGGGATGCTTTGGAACTACTCCATACAAAGCCAGTCAGATGCCGTTAGCCTTCTTGGCAACAAGGGCACACTGTTGACTCATATCCAGCTTCTCGTCCACTGTAACCCCTAGGTCCTTTTCTGCAGAACTGCTGCCTAGCCATTCGGTCCCTAGTCTGTAGCAGTGCATGGGATTCTTCTGTCCTAAGTGCAGGACTCTGCACTTGTCCTTGTTGAACCTCATCAGGTTTCTTTTGGCCCAATCCTCTAATTTGTCTAGGTCCCTCTGTATCCTATCCCTACCCTCCAGCGTATCTACCACTCCTCCCAGTTTAGTGTCATCTGCAAACTTGCTGAGAGTGCAGTCCACGCCATCCTCCAGATCATTAATGAAGATATTGAACAAAACCGGCCCCAGGACCGACCCTTGGGGCACTCCGCTTGAATACGGCTGCCAACTAGACATGGAGCCATTGATCACTACCCTGTGAGCCCGATGATCTAGCCAGCTTTCTATCCACCTTATAGTCCATTCATCCAGCCCATACTTTTAACTTGCTGGCAAGAATACTGTGGGAGACCGTATCAAAAGCTTTGCTAAAGTCAAGGAATAACACATCCACTGCTTTCCCCTCATCCACAGAGCCAGTTATCTCCTCATAGAAGGCAATTAGGTTAGTCAGGCATGACTTGCCCTTGGTGAATCCATTTGCATTCTTGGCTGAGCTCCCAAAGCCTGAAGGGTCAAAAACATTGTCACGGGTGGTTCAGGTTATATGTCGTCAGCCCCCCTCCCCCTCTCCTGAGAAAGAGAAGGGAAGAAAATTGTTTCTCGCCTTTTTTCAATGTCACTGTATGTCTACTGGATGCTGCTGGCAGACGCGGTGTTGCAGTACTACACAGCAGTATTTCCTTCCCTTCCCTTCCCTTCCTGATGGCAGACAGTGCAATATGACTGTCACCATCATCCCGTGAGTGCTCCTGGCTGGCCTCGGTGAGGTTGGCCGGGGGCGCCTGGGCAAAAATGGGAATGACTCCCGGTCATTCCCTTCTTTAAGCTTTGTCTCCTGGAGGTTCAGTCCTGCCTGTACTATCATAGCAGCTGGAGGCTGCCTTCCCCCTCTCCTCCCCCATTTTATCTTTGCTTGCAGAGGCAATAAAGTCCGTGTTGTTTCTTATTCCTGCATTCTCTATTACTTCATCACACAAATGGAGGGATAACTGCCACGGTAACCCAGGAGGGGTGTGGGAGAAGGGAAGTAATGGGTGGGGTTGTTGCAGGGGCACTTCCTAGAATGGCATGCAGCTCATCATTTCTGTGGGATGTCTGGGGCTCTGATCCAGAGCAGCTGTTTGTCTCTCTGGTTCTTTAGTAGGTTTCCTGATATTCCAGGCAGGACTGACTCTCCCTTAGACAAAACTTAAAAAGGGAATGACCGGGAGTCATTCCCATTTTTGTCCATGCGCCCCTGACCGACCTCACCGAGGCCAGCCAGGAGCACCCATGACAGCAGCAGATGTACAATATGACTGGTAACTGTCTCTGCTAACTTGCAAAGGCAAGGGAATGCTGCTGTGTAGCACTGCAGTACCACATCCGTCAGTAGCATCCAGTAGACATACGGTGACAGTGAAAAAAGGCTGAACAGGCTCCATGGTTGCCATGCTATGGTGTCTGCCAGGGCAATCCAGGAAAAGGGGTGTGAAATGATTTTCTACTGTTACTTTCACGGAGGAAGGAATGAGTGACGACATTTACCCAGAATCACCCGCGACACTGTTTTTGCACCATCAGGCACTGGGATCTCAACCCAGAATTCCAATAGGCGGGGGAGACTGCGGGAACTATGGGATAGCTATGAGGGGATAGCTACCCACAGTGCAACGCTCCAGAAATCGACGCTAGTCTCAGTACATGGATGCACACCACCGAATTATTGTGCTTTGTGTGGCCGAGTGCACTTGACTTTATACAATCTGTTTTACACAACTGGTCTATGTAAAATCGGAATAATCCTGTAGTGTAGACATATCCTGAGCAGACTGTCTCCAGGGCAAGAAGCTTACACCTTCCTGGGTCTGATCTTAGAGCATTCAGCATGCCCTTCCACACTGTGCGCTTTCCCCAGCGAGTCTGCCCAGGCAGGTCCTGGGGCAACCAGAGACCCCTGCACCCCAACCCTGCAGTCAGACATGACTCTCAGCCAGCCGGTAAAACAGAAGGTTTATTAGACGACAGGAACACTGTCTAAAACAGAGCTTGTATGTACAGAAAACAGGACCCCTCAGTCAGGTCCATCTTGGGGGGTGGGGAGCCTGGACCCAAATTCTGGGCTTCTCCTCATTTCCCCAGCCACTTCCAAACTGACAGTCCCTCCTCTGGCCTTTGTGTTTCTTCTGGACAAGGAGGCTGCCTGATCTCTTTGTCCCCAACACCTTCAGTTGGCATCTTGCAGGGGAAACTGAGGCAGCCACACAGTATTCAGATAAAACATTCAGAACATTCCCACTTTGACAAAACAGGTGCAACAAAATATAAAAGCGTATATTGAAGCAGGCAAGTGCTGCTTCTGACTTTCCACTTTTAATTGACCCTTGTAATCTTGTGGTGTCGACGTGTTGTAGCTTCATTTTATATCGGCTGACAGGGCAGGAGTGAGGGGGGTGCACCACCATTTTGGGCACCATCAAAAATGATACAAACCTGCTGCCTATGTATGCAGGGACTGTGCTGGCGGAGCACTTAGCGGAGTGGGGCTGGGGAGAGCCTATGTGCCCTGCTCTGTTAACCCCAGTGCTGCAGGAGGGTTTGTGAGAGCACACCCCTGTACATGGCTAGCAGCCAACCAGCCCCGCAGGGAAAGGGGTCCCTGCTACTCTGTCACTGGCAGGCAGGGATGCTCTGGGACTGGTTGCCCATTGGGACACCCTGTCTCCTGAGCGATGGCTTCCTGTGGTGCAGCATTGGAACCCAGCTCAACCGCAAGAGCCTCCTGCTGGTGGCTGTAGCTGGGGTTAAGAGGTGACTCCATTTCTGGGGGAAGCCACCTTCCTCCCGTCTGGTCACTGGGGGGAGGAGAAAGAATGGAAGAGAGCAAGGGTCAGGGAGAGCTGGGCCGGAGTGTGTAGCACCTGCCAAGGGGCCTGATCCTGGTGGGTGCTGCCAGGCACTATTAGCGTAGCCATTAGAGCTGCTCCAGAAGCTGTTTTAGCTGCAGCAATGTTTGAGTTTTCGGATGAAAGCTTCAAACGAAAACCCTCCTGGTGTGTGGAAAGCAGACATGACATGTGAAAACTGTGGCACGTCAAAAACTCAACTTTCCATCAAACCAGTTTTGTTTGAGAAACTTCACCCGGCACCAGTATCACCAGCGATCAGTGCTATCTGTGCGCAGAGCATGACGGCATGGGGGGGGCTCCCCCAACCAACTGCACTCATCCCTGCGTGGACCTGCCCCCCCAGCCTGTTCTGCCCTCTGTGACCCCTTTGCCCTCATGGGCCTGGACCCAGCACAGGCAGACAACAAACCAGGCAACTGATCAAACAAGAGAGACACACGGGGCCTGTGTGTAAGCAGCCTAAACCCCCTTCCTGGGGTGTCAAGATGAGCCAGGTCTCCCTAAGCAGTAGGTAACACAGGCCTGCGTGTAGGCTGCTTGTTGTGTTAAGAGCCCTAGATGACACTGCGAAGGACTTTCTTTGGCAAGGCTGTTTGATGTCCCTATATTCTCGCCCTGGTCTGAGCTCCCAAAGCGCAGACTAGCAGGGCTCAAACCCCGTCAGACTTGCTGTGAGCCCTGCCACCTGGTACACAGAATGCTGCACCTGGGTCCTGATCAGACAGTGGGAGAATCGCAGGAGTCCACCTGGGACCAGGAGGAGGCAGAGGCCTGAGCCTTGAGCGATGCTCTAAGAGAGGGGTCAAAAGTGTAGCCAGCCCTGAACTGTGACCCTCGGTGTTTCCAGCACCACAGTGCTAGGCTGCGAATTAAACAGTCTGGTTTTGCTCTTGTGGAAATTCTCTGACGTAGCAGCCATGGCAGCCCGACCATCTCAGCTTTTCCCTTGTTCCTTGTATGGCTTCATAGATGTCCAGGCCAGGAGGGACCAGTGTGTCTGTCTAGTCTGACCTCCTGCACAGCACAGAAACTCAGCCATGGAGTGGCGTCCGGCTGAGTGAGCCCTTGTGGCCTAGCTAGCACAGAGGTTCCCAGTACAGAGGTACTGCGTGGGTGGAGCAGGCAGGGCTGCCTAGAGGATTCAGGGGGTCTGGGGTCTTCGGCGGTGGGGGGCCCCCGCTTTGGCAGTAATTCGGCGGTGGGGGGTCCTTCCACTCCAGGATCCACTGCCGAAGTGCCCCGAAGACCCATGGCGGGAGTCCCCCTGCCGCCGAATTACCACCGAAGCGGGACCCGCCGCTGAAGTCCTGGGTCTTCGGAAGGACCCCTCACCGCTGAAGCCCCAGAGCGGAAGAAGCTCCAGGGGCCTGGACCCCACGAGAGTTTTCCAGGGCCCCTGGAGCGAGTGAAGAACCCCGCTCCAGAGCCCCCAAAAAACTCTCGTGGGGGCCCCTGTGGGGCCCAGAGCCTCAGATAAATTGCCCCACTTGCCCCCCTCTGGCAGCCCTGGGTGCAGGAGCTTGGTGGAAATGGTAGGCGGTAGCAGGGAGGTCTGTCTTTTTAAGGAGAGGTGGAACCTTAGGCCAGCCAACCTCTGTCCCAGGGCCTGGCCCTTGGCCTTTTACAGGAGGGAGGGAAGGAGCCGGTGTTATTAGCCCCTTACTGTGAGGACTCCGCAGGCAGATTGAGGGAGAGAGCTGGCAGCCTGCAGTGGAGCCTGGAGGCAGGCGCGTCCCATGGGAACCGGATGGGAGACTGGAGCTGGGGAAGCCTAGTGGGGCTGCAGCATGGGAGTCCAACCAAAGCAGGCTGTGTGGAATGGGGCTGGAAGCAGCGGGACTGGTGGGTTGGGGACAAGCTCGAATCCCAGCACAGCCCCATGAGGCAGGGCTGTGGAATCCCTTAGCCAAGGAGGAGGAGTTGAGAGACTAGGACCCAGAGCAGGAGTGGCGTGCGGGAAAGGCTCCCCAGACAGGCCTGTGGTGGGGCTGTAGAGCTGCTGAAGTCTGGCAACCTGAAGCCTTGGAACAAGAGTGAATCAGAGGGAGCTGCCTGGTGCCCCTACTTCTGACCAGGTCTCCCCCATCTCTCCACCCCTCCCTGCCCTTGTCACATATCCCACAGTAGAGCTCTCCCTGCCCTGTCTTTCACGCCCACTCCTACCTGTCCCCAGAGCCCTTTTTCATGCACACAGAGCCCCCTGCACGCCAGCCACCAGCCTCATCTCAGTCGAACTCGCTCGAGCAGGGCAGGACACTGCTTCCCAGCTCAAGGAACTTGGCATGGTTTCAAACATTTTCCCATTCTGTATCAGGAGACAGACAGACAAACAAAATAGAGAGCTCCCCCATCCCACCCCCCATCCCAGAGCAGCCAGTAGCCTGGTGTTCAGAGCACTCAGCAGCCTCAGCAGCCCAGGGACTTGCACCGGGGGTTCCCATATCCCAGATGAGTGCTCTGAGCCTCTGGCTTTTTTTGAGGGGGTGTCGCTCTTTCTCTCTGGCTTTGACCAGAAATTGCACCCTGCACCTGAGAACCATTCCCAAGAAAAGTACTGTCAACTCTGATAGGGTTCTGCAAAACTGCAGTTTTGACACAGTGGTTTTTCTCTGGAGCTTAGTGTATGAGTCTCTGCTGATGAGCTAAAAGCCAACCGGCTGTTAGCGAAGGCTGTAGAGCAGCCTCATGAATTGCTCTCTCAGGGGTCTTCGTGCTACTAGATGGAACAGACACCACCCCCAGGAGATGTGTGGGTTACACCAGCACATGGGGCAATACACCACCTCCAACAGCTTGGCAGCTATTAACTAGCCCATACCGGGGCTAAAGCCACAGGAAACATTCTCATGGAAAACATCTGGTTACAATCTCGGCCTCGCACCACAACAGAAGCCAGAACGCAGCGGGACAGCTCACCAGCAGTGCCTAGAGGCATCCAGCTCCTGCCCACATACACCCGGGAACAGAGGCTGCTGCCTGGCCAGAGCTCTATATTAAACAAAGCCCTGCCCTTTGTGCTACCTACCTGGGACAGGGGAATGTGGGGTGCAGGAAGAGACTGGGAAAACGTCTGGGGACAAGCCCGCAAAGGAATGGGGAGGGGAACCGAGAGGCAGGGGACCTCAGGGCAGAGGTGAGGCAGGAGCCTCAGGATGAGCTTTGCAGAAGAGCTTAGGAGGCTGGGAGCTGGGTCCTTGTGGGGGTATCTGGAAGGAGATGTGAGGGGAGAGGCGGGGAAGGAGTGGGAAGAGAAAGAGGTAGGGCTAGATGCACAGAAGAACATAGATACCTAGAAGTTCACCAGACCTCACAGCCTGAGGTTGGGCCTTGGGTCCCTATGCATTGAATGGGGAGAAATGGGTGCCTCAGAGCAGGATCCACAATGCCCAGCACCTCACTGAGATAGGGCATCTAGGTCCAGGCTGCAGGCAGGTGCCTCCCTCTGCATGGGTCTCAGCTGTGAGCCTTCTCATGGGGTTAGGTGCTGATGCTGTTTTAGCTGAGGGTGCTGGAGAAGAAAATCTCCCTCATGACTAATAACCCAATAGTTTAGGCACTCAGTGGGAATGTGGGACACTCCCCAGGTCAGCTCCCCCTGCTGTGAGGGGCAAAGGTCTTTGAACAGAAATTTGCCACCTCTTTTCTCCTCTTCCGCTGGAGGGGGGCTTGAACTGGGGGTACCCTACTCACTAACAGTTGAGAGATCTCCTCCCCCCTGGCACGTTCACCACTGTGTTTTGTGTAAGCTTCTCCAGAGGAGCCTGATCTGGTAGGCGAGCTCTGAGCACGCTTCCCGGCCCTGCAGGCGAGTTAGCCGTTCCTCTGCCTGCCTTTCACTGGTTCATGCATCATTCTGAGCCGTAGGTGGTCGCGTGGCTGGCGTGGGACTGCAACGTGCAGGTGCATAGGCAGGTGCAGAGGTAGGAACAGGCACTTAGGGAACTTTCCCTGCAAAAATGTAGGTGAAAAACCTGAGAACTCCAACATAAATAAAACATCCCCCCAAATATGGAAGTGCCCCTCCCCCCAACTATTATTTTTTAAATCTCAGAATTTTAAGCCAATCTCAGAGTTTTGAATATAGCAGGTTGGCACTACTGCATCCTGTAGAATTATCCTGTAAAAAGCTGAAGTATTCAATACTTTTTTTTGGCTTGGTCTTCAAAGACAAGATCAGCTTCCAGACTGCTGCACTGGGCAACACAGTATGGGGAGGGGGTGAGCAGCCCACAGTGGTGAAAGAACAGGTTAAGGACTATTTAGAAAAGCTGGACATGCACAAGTCCATGGGTCCAGATCTAATGCATCCAAAGGTCTAAAGGAGCTGGTAGATGTGATTGCAGAGCCATTGGCCATTATCTTTGAAAATTCATGGCGATCAAGGGCGATCCTGGATGATTGAAATGGCCAAATATAGAGCCCATATTTAAAAAAGGAATAAAAGAGAACCCGAGGAACTACAGCCTCACTTCAGTCGCTTGCAAAATCATGGAGCAGGTCCTGAAGGAATGCATTTGGAAGCACTTGGAGGAGAGGAAGGTGATCAGGGACAGTCAACATGGATTCACCAAGGGCAAGTCATGCCTGACCAACCTGATTGCTTTCTATGATGAGATAACTGGCTCTGAGGATATGGGGAAAGTGGTGGATGTGATATATCTTGACTTTAGCAAAGCTTTTGGATACGCTGTCTACCAGCAGTATTTTTGCCAGTTATGGAATTTGGATTAAATGGAACTACATAAAGGTGTGTAGCGGGGTCAGGCGCGCAGGGTTTTGCTAGCTACCAAGCAAGGGAAAAAAAAAAAAAAAAAAAGCCGCGATCGCGATCTGTGGCAATTCAGAGGGAGGTCCTTTGCTCCGAGCGGGAGTGAGGGACTCTCCGCCAAATTGCCGCCGAATACATGAAAGTGATGCCCCTCTCCTGAGTTGCCGCCCCAAGCACCTGCTTGATAAGCTGGTGCCTGGAGCCGGCCCTGAGCGAGGTGGTTACCCCGCTCCTAGGAAGAAAGGGTAGGCTGATTGGGGAGGTGGCCACAGCTGTGGCCACATCCAATCAGCCCACACTGGCTGATATAAGGCCTAAGGGAGGAGCTGGGTCAGTCTCACTCCAGCCTTGGAGTGGGAAGGACCTGGTTGCCTGGGAGCCCAGGTTACCTGCAGCAGAGCAGTGCTGGAGAGCTCTGGCCTGGCGAATGCTCAGGCTGAGGCCTTGCTGAAGACCAATGGAGATATTAGGGCTGCAGGGACACAGCGGGGCCTAGAAAGGCAGCAGGTCCAACCCCCTTTCCAGTGATGAGTGGCCATTACAGACTGCAGTTTGCCCCAGAGAATGGGGGCTAGATGATGACTGGCAGTAGCCACTGAGGTGAGGTGGGAATAGAGGGTTGGGAGTTCCCCTGGGAAGGGAGACCCAGACCGTGGGGACTGCTGTGTGGCAGAACCCCAGCATAAGGGGTCCGGGAGGGACATGGGGCCTGAGGCAGGAGAGACACTAGCCAGCAGGGGGCACTGCGAGTGCTGGAATCGAGCTAATTCCTGGATGGCCAGCGGCAGGTGCTGTAACAGTGAGTTCTTGACATGTTACACGTGGATAGAAAACTGACTAGATTGTTGGGCTCAACAGGTAGCGCTCAACGGTTCCATGTCTAGTTGGCAGCCGGTATCAAGTGGAGTGCCCCAGGGGTCAGTCCTGGGGCCGGTTTTGTTCAATAGCTTCATTAATGATCTGGACAATGGGATTAATTGCACCCTCAGCAAGTTCACAGATGACACTAAACTGGGAGAAATAGATACGCTGGAGGGTAGGGATAGGATACAGAGGGACCGAGACAGATTGGAGGATTGGGCCAAAAGAAATCTGATGAAATTCAACAAGGACAAGTGCAGAGTCCAGCACTTAGGACAGAAGAATCCTGTGCTCCGTTACAGGCTGGGGACCGACCGGCTAAGCAGCAGTTCTGCAGAAAAGCACCTGGGGATTACAGTGGACGAGAAGCTGGATATGAGTCAGCAGTGTGCCCTCATTGCTAAGAAGGCCAACAGCATATTGGGCTGCATTAGTAGGAACATTGCCAGCAGATCGAGAGAAGTGATTATTCCCCTCTATTTGGCACTCGTGAGGCCACACCTGGAGTATTGCGTTCCCGGGTTAGTGTTTTTGTTGTGTGGTGTGTAGTTGCTGGTGAATATTTGCTTCAGACAGCTCCCTAAACTGAAGCAAATACTCACCAGCAACCACACGCACACAACAAAACACTAACCATGGAAACTCCTGAACAAAGCCTGTTGCAACCTCTGTCCACTGATTTATTCAGAATGACACCCATATTGAGGACCTAATACTTAGCACGCCTGTCATAAATTAATAGTAAGGCGTTAATGTTTCTTTCACTGTAAAGGGTTAACAAAGGAACCAAACACCCTAACCAGAGGAACAAATCAGAAAACCTAGATTTTTCAAAGCAGAGGGAGGCAATGTTGGTCTGTGTCATGTCTGCTCTCGCTATGAGAGGGATCTTTTCTATTCTTCGCTTCTAATGCTTCAGTTCAAAGTGTGAGTACAAAGGTAGAAAACAATAGTCTGTTTTTGTTAATTGTTTTATTTAATGTGTGTATTGTGTGGAATGAAATTGTCTCTCTTTTTTGAATAAGGCTTTTCACTATTTTTCTTTTAATAAATTGACCTGTATTCACTCATACAGAGATATTTTTAGTCTTTTTTCTTTCTTTTATTTATATAAGCTTTCTTTTTAACAACCTGTTTGAGTTTTTCTCTGGTTAAGCGCTAAGGAAACGAAGGAGGGATAATCTCTGTCGGTTTAGCCCTTGACTAGGTCCTGAATGTAGCCCAGAAGAAGAGGGGGAGGTAAATGCCCTCTCTGTTTTGCATCAAGGAGTTAAGTTACCAGTATCGCAGTAACCAGGAGGAGCTGGGATGGATAAAGATAGACAGAACTATCGAGCTTGTTGTCCCTTGTGTAACTTACTGCCTTTGATTCTTGGGTCCCCCAGAGCTAAGTTTTGGGAACCAGAGAGGAGTCAGGCCCTGGAAATCCGGCTGTCGGCAGCGATAATTATCTAAGCTGAATTAGCTTAGAGCGTTCATTGCTGACTTCTCATGATTTCTAACGCTAAAGCTTCAAACTCTGATAGAACATGACAATGCCATCAGGGCTCGTTACCTGCAATCTACCACTGTAATATAGCGTTTTCTAGCAAAGCCCCTCTAGCCATGTACATTCGGCCAAACCGGACAGTCTCTAGCAAAAGAATAAAATGGATCACAAATCTGACATCAGATCATAACATTCTAAAACTATAGGAAAACACTCATCTCTTTGTCACTCCAGGTATGCTACACTTCAACTTCAAAAGCGCTGTCCGCTGCAGTACTCCACCACCCATGGGATTACCTATACGGGGGACTGAATACAACTGCGCTTACAGTGACATTAGTAATTGCTGCGCCAGGGGTGATTTTTTCACACCCCTAAACGAAAGTTTGCATCCGCTGGAAAGCGCCATGTACAAGGGACTCAGTAACAGACTTAAGTGCAATTTTAGCAACAAGAGGCTTCAAAACGACTCAAGAGAAACTGTGAGCTGATATATGGCAAACTAAGGGATACCATTTAACCTGGATTTGAACAGAAGATGGAGGCATGTTCATAACAGATTGACTCTATTTCCCCTTGTTCAATGTATCCTCAACGCTTCTCGTTAACGGTCTAAAATGCCGATGCGTGATTATCACTACAAAAGTTTTTTTCTATCCTACTGATAACACTTATCTTAACATAAATAGCCTCGTACAGTTGTTTGGTACTCCAACCTTTCATGTTCTCTCATTAATGTATCTTCTTACTAGAGTTCTCTTTATGCATCTGATCAGTGGGTTGTAGCCATGAAAACGGCATGCTCAAACAAATTTTTAGTCTATCTAGTGCACAACGTACTCCTGTCTCTTTTCTCTGTCCCATGAAGAATCCCTAGTTCAAAGAGAACTCAGAAGATATGCTCTTGTGCACCGTCAGCGTGCTCCAGGCACCGATGTCCAAGCACGCATGCCTGAGGCGGCAGCATGGGGGTGCTCTGGACCGGTACTTCTAGGGCAGCAGGGACGGTGCCTTCGGTGGCTGCTGCAGAGGGTCCAGCTTGCGTCCCATGCGCTTCTGCAAGGACCCTCTGGCTTGGCGCGGCAAAGTGTCTCGAGCCGCCCCTGGCTCCTAATAAGAAAAACGGACTCCCTTATTACACCTCCTCTTCTGTGCATGAGGACTCCACCATCCAGATAAGCTAAGAAAGTCACTTTTACCCTCATGGTGCTCATTGAAAGGACCTATTCTTAAGCTTGAGAGGAGTTAATAGTTTGCTATTTGAAACCAAGACTGATATTAAACTTAATTGTTTCAACAGTGATCTTTGAGTTTTGCAACAAAATTGTCAGAGTAACATTGTATTTTTGCCAATCTTATTACTAGGAAAGAAGAAAAAAGACATTTTGATTCCTAATATCTTTTCTCAGGGCTATTTTCTTCTTTTCCCTTATGATAGAGAAAATTTTATCCTAAAAACTTATAAAGTTAAGAAACTACTGATGATGCTTTACCCTAAAAACCCTGCGAAGACTACGAATTATAAGAATCAATTTCATTACAAATTATATCACTGTGACATAAGACAAGCAATGTACTCGACATGGAACAGTCAACAAGCACTAGGAATTGGTGGGGTGGAGAAAGGACAAGCTCAGAAAGAATGACTGGAATGGAGCCTTATGACAGCCACGGCAAATTATATAGAGTGACGCAGCGGTTTTGGAGGAATATTTTTATTTGTGTCGGAAGTTTTTTCGCTACGGGGGGGGGGCAGCGAGAGGATTTTCCTTTTTTAATTTGCCTTAAACTCATTTTATGTTAGTTGACAGAAGACCCAACGGGGGCTAATCAACACGTGGCATGAATCAACTAGCCCCATTCCTCCCTACGCTAATAGGCTTAACTTTCACCACGAAAGAGACATTGTGATGGAATGGAAGGCACCCTGATCCGCCTAAAACAAACTGTTATTTGAAGGCTGATGCCTAGTGACTCAGGCTCCGGTGTGTTTAATTCAGAAGGAAAACTTTTTTTTTTCTAACGGCCAACCCTGCCAAGTGAAGGCCTCTCAGTCTGCATGAGTGCCTACAAGGACTTTGGCTATGACATCATGGGAGGCTGCTGCTCGCCCTAACCTGGGCTCGGGACTCCAAGCTGGCTCCTTTCCCTCTCTTGCACTAACCTGCAATAGATATTTCAGAGCTTGACTTCTGATACGACAGGGAACAGATTATTAATTCAAGTACGTAGCCATTTTTTGCAAGTGGGTTGCCAGCAGTAGAATAGACACTTTAATAGTATTGTTGTCAGAGCAACATATTTTTAAGAGCATAGATCGGGAAAGCAAGTTGTCATAAAGCTCAAATTTGCTTCCAAACGGCACAACTTTGGATCGACAAACAAAAGCTGGAGATCGCTGGCCGGATTACTGCAGCAAAACAGTTGTCACTTAACTGCGTCAGAGTTGTGTTTATAGCAGCTCCAAGCTATTGGAAAAGCAGGTGCCCAGAAATACCTAGTTTAGGTTAAACATTAATCAGACAAAAAACATTGCATGACAGTAGCAAAATATGTAAGCAGCAATCAGCTTAAGAAGCAGAAAGTTCTACTTGTTGTGAATTTTGCAAATGCAGGAATTAATGTATTTCAACGAATGACACTTAAAATACTTCTTATGTTTGTTGCAGCGTCAGTGGGTTGTTTGACTCAGGTCTAGGTTGTAAAT
Source organism: Chelonoidis abingdonii (assembly GCF_003597395.2). Lineage (NCBI taxonomy): Eukaryota > Metazoa > Chordata > Testudines > Testudinidae > Chelonoidis > Chelonoidis abingdonii. The sequence goes on along the minus strand of NC_133773.1, from coordinate 2,161,758 downwards.
ATCCATTGTGGGTTGTACAAGTGATTACTGATGCACCAAAGCCCTCTGGTGCAATGGTTTTATCTCTGACAGAATCACCAGTTTAGGGTCAATTCCTGCGTCTTGTTCTAGATTGGTGACAAAAATCTCTCATTGTTCTTCAATTGATTGGGATCTTGCATTTGGGGCCATATTTCTATGTATTAGTAGCTAAAATATTCAATTAGGCACTTTTGAACACTGCCACAGCTGTGCCTGCATTAGGGTACACCTTTTAGTCCTTAATGGGAATAAGATCAGTTAATACAGTTTTGCGACAATTGCTGTTGGACTCTTTGATCAGCTTATGCAGTAATCTAATGAGCTCAGGGGTTAACACTTTGAGCCATACCATCTGCGTCATTCCAGGAATGTCACTACAAGGCTGCTAAAGCTTGATCAATGTTATATACAGGTGACATAAGAGTAAAATAGGAATTGTTGGAGTAGCTAGGCTTGGTTCTCCACCAGCCTTGCCTCTTGTCATCATGCTGCACCTGGCAAGTGTGTGAGAAGAGCTCAATAGGATGCTAGTTTGTGACACTTTGCTACCAGTCAGAGTAAAACCTACAGAGCTGCAGGGGAAGCTGAAATCATGGCCAGCTGCTGCATATGTAAACATAGAACATCCGCGTTGAGCAAATGGGCCGCACTGGAAGCAATGTCGGGACTCATGCCTACCACCTACACGTTTATCGCCGATTAATTCTATGTCGGTCTCAGTTGCATAAGCCACCAGTCCAGCATGAGTGACGTGTATGTACTACTGACATATAATGTGCTTGGACTGCTGCTGTGTCAGCGTGGAGAGTTCTTATGTCACACATAGCTACCAACACTCATCGGGGGTGGTTTTATTACAACTGTGGCTCTCTCGTCTATCACAGAGAACAGAAGCAGGCAACACTATGGCCAGATCGTGAGGACAAGCAACATGAGCTGATTTTCAGTGGACTCACCCTGCCCTAGGGTCCGGCCACGGCTCCAGTGGGCCTCTGCATTTTAATTTAATCGTTTTAATGAAGCTTCTTAACATTTTAACACCTATCAACTTCCATACAAATGTTTAGTTATACATTATTCGACCTTCCTAAAGAGCCCCCGCTCCATTTCTAAAAGCGTTTAACGTGATGACTGCTACGCTGAACCTTTAAACTTAGAGTGAATAACTGAAAGTACTCTGCACAGCATTCTGAAGGAAGTTGCTGACCCCTGCGCTAGAACATCTTCACCAGATTGCACTGCCAGCATGCATCAGTGCAACTGTGCCTTGCAGTGCTGCTTATGTGTAGCCAGCCCTAATTTACCCAGACCATAGGTTGCGACTCTGGGTGCTCCGGGCTAGGAGAACCACAGGAAATAATTGGTTAGTGCTGAGTCCCCTAGCCCTGCCCGCTCCCCCTGCTCCAGCTTCCTCAGCCTCCCCTCCTCCGCGAGTGTGCCACTGCTTCTCCCCTCCTCCCACACTGTGCGTGCCCGAACAGGTGATTCGCCAATCTTGGAGGATGGGGAGGGGAATTGCATGCTGGGAGAGAGGCTACCGCAGGGGAATTTGGGATCTGATCCAAATGGGCAGGAGGAGTGGAGTCGGGACGAGGCCAGGCAGTTGCTGGCAGGGCGTACGATTCACCCACTCCGCAACAAAGTTGGTTGCCTGTGCCCAGATGCTGGTCAGAATTAAGCAACGACCAATGTAGTTGTGCTCAGCCATAATAGTTGTGGGCATATAGCAGAAATCATTTCGGTTGTTCATCGCTAGATGTCAAAATGGCTTAGAAACTTTAGTAAATGATCAGCTTTGCTCCTATACATCTGCCCTGTCGGCTGGTTTTACTGTGCTCAGCAGCCTGTAATCTCACGCTCTTGTTGTTGTCTTGCCTGCCGAGCATTTCTCTGCCACCGCCACTTAGCTTCGGGCCAGGCAGCTTATGTCAGAGGGGGCTCCTATTTATCACCATTAGAACATAAGTGTGATAAATTATCCCCAATTGCTATCCGTTCGACCTCCCGTACTCCGCCCTCATGAGAACCAGCGGATGCTTGACGATGGTGTTAATGTGCAAGAGTCGACTCACTGCAGTGAAGACCTCGCTGTGAGGAAGTAGATCTAATATGTGGTTTCACTACGTAATTTCATTATAGACTGAATGTTGCAGAACTAATGTTTATCCCCCCACCCCTGTAAACACAGGCTCAGGAAGGAGTCTGCGGAACTCTGCCTTACTGGGTCTGAGGGCCTGCACGCTCTCTACCAGAACCAAACATAACGCTGAGGTCTAGTGAATGTGGGCCCAGGTAGCTCCTATCAGTAAGGGAGAACTCACTAACTCAAAGGCATAACACTAGTGGAGAGCTACGTCGAGATAGAACCTAGCCAAATTTTGCCAGATGAATGACATCAAAATAAAAGCCTGATCCAAGGCTGCCCAATGTAAACTGCCGTTGGAAGAGAGTGAACAGCCCTTTAAAACCCTAGATGCGACGTGCAGCTGCGGAACTCGCTGCTTTCCTGCTTTGCTATGACTCCCTCCAGGAAGAACTAGCTAAGTGGAGCAATGATGCCAGAGCTGGAGAAAGCTGAGCCTTGGAAGGACAAGACAGTGAACAAGGAGCAGTAGACTTTGGCAGTCACTTAACCTCCTTCGCCTCAGTTTCCCATTACATGAGATGAATCAACACTTGCCAGTCAGCAGTCGTATATTGTAGGAATTTTAAATATTTGGGCTGAAAGCTTTGAAGCCTGGTAGTTCTCTAGACAATGCCCCAGGTTGTTATCCTACCTCTGGAAGGCGTGAACCGAGCTCTTCCCATATCCTGTTTTCCTGCACAGTAATTCTATTTGCATTCCCCCTAGCCAGTTCCATGATTTCTTAACTTAGCCTGAAGCCGTAAAGCCCATCTTCATGCAAGCTCAGCAAGACTCGTTTTCAATCATCTCCTCATCATCCACGGCTACATCATGTGCCTTCAGTGCAAAGCAGGCCATTGACGCCTGTCAACACATAGGTTTCGATCAAAGACCTGGATCATTTATACGACACCCATGCCACCCAGAGACAGGCTCCCCAACTGTCCCTAAGAAAAGTTCATTTTACCTAGTTGCAAAACTCTGCTTGTGCTCTCAATATACCATTCGCAACCGTCTCACCCTGCCGTGTGACAGAGCAAACCCAGGCCCCCAGCCGCTCTAAGTCCTAGAAGCACTCATTAGTAATAGCAGGTCCGATAAGGTTCACACACTGTTTACCCAAGTGGAGAATCAATATGAATCAGTTAACTTGGAATCCTCAAATCTATATGTCTTCAAGATCTGATTTCTGCCCTCACCTGTTTCTTCTCTCATGACAGTTATGGTTTTTTGTTTTTCTCTGGTGCAGCGCTGAAGATGTGCCGCTTCTACGAGGAGCTGCATGCTATCTGCATATCATCCTGTGTCCACCAAGCTCTGGGTAAATATCTGCCAAAGTTGGTATGGAGGAAGGTGGGGGATGGGGAAGAGGACACTACCCCACACTAAGAATGGACAAGGCAGTGTTTTAGCCTAGGGGTTAGCACAGTCACCTGGGATGTGGGAAACCTGGGCTTAATTCCCCCCTCTCCAGTAGAGAGGGAGAAAGGATTTGAACAGGGGTCTGCCACCTCTCAGAAAGTTCTCTAACCACTGAGCTCTGAGCTGTGCTGATGGGACTCCCTCAGTTCCTCCTGTTGAAGCTGTTCACCTGCACATCTACCAATGTGATATATGCCGTTATGTGCTAGCAAAGCCCCTCTGCCATGTACATTGGCCAAACCGGACAGTCTCTACGCAAAAGAATAAATGGACACAAATCTGACATCAGGAATCATAACATTCAAAAACTAATAGGAGAACACTTCAATCTCTCTGGTCACTCAGGGTATGGCTACACTTGCAACTTCAAAGCGCTGCCGCTGCAGGTACTCCACCACCCCATGGGGATTAGCTTATAGCGCTGGGGCACTGTTTACACTGCCGCTTTACAGTGCTGTAACTTGCTGCGCTCAGGGGTGTGTTTTTTCACACCCCTGAGAGAGAAAGTTGCAGCGCTGTAAAGCGCCAGTGTAGCCAAGGGCTCAGTAACAGACTTAAAGCTGGCAATTTTGCAACAGAAGAGCTTCAAAAACAGACTCCAAAGAGAAACTGCTGAGCTTGAATTAATGTGCAAACTAGGTACCATTAACCTGGATTTGAACAGAGACTGGGAGTGGCTGGGTCATTACACAGATTGACTCTATTTCCCCGTGTTAAGTATCCTCACACCTTCTTGTTAACGGTCTAAAATGGGCCATCTTGATTATCACTACAAAAGTTTTTTTTCTCCTACTGATAACACCTTATCTTAACTAATTAGCCTCGTACAGTTGGTTTGGCTACTTCCACCTTTTCATGTTCTCTCTATGTATATGTATCTTCTTACTATATGTTCCATTCTATGCATCTGATGAAGTGGGTTGTAGCCCATGAAAACATGCTCAAATAAATTTGTTAGTCTCTAAGGTGCCACAAGTACTCCTGTTCTTTTTCCTGTCCATGAAGAGATCCCTAGTTCCAAAAGAGGAAGCTCCAGAAAGATATGCTCCTTGTGCTACCGTCAGGGGTGGCTCCAGGCACCAGTGCTCCAAGCACATGCCTGAGGCGGCAAGCCACTGGGGGTGCTCTGCCGGTCACTTCTAGGGCAGCAGGGAGGGTGCCTTCGGTGGCTTGCCTGCAGAGGGTCCGCTGGTCCCATGGCTTCTGCAGGACCCTCTGTGCTTGGGGCGGCAAAGTGTCTCGAGCCGCCCCTGGCTACCTGAATAAGGAAATAAACGTGACTCCTTATTCACCGTCCTCCTCATGTGGTGGAAGGACTCCACCATCCAGATACAGCCTAAAAAAGTCACTTTTACCCTATTGAGTGCTGATGAAAGGACCTATGTCTTTAGAGGCTTGAGAGGAGTTTAATAGTTTTGCTGATGAAACAAGCTGATATTTAAACTTAATTGTTTCAACAGTGTATCTTTGAGTTTTGCAAATAATTGCTCCAGAGTACACATGTATTTTGCAATCTTTGTACTAGTGAGAGAAAGAAAAAAAGCATTTTGATTCCTAATATTCTTTTCTCAGGGGCTATTTTTCTTCTTTCCCTTATGATAGAGAAAGATTTGTGATCCTAAAAACTTCATAAAGTTAAGAAACACTGATGATGCTTTACCCTAAAAAACCTGAAGCCAAAAGACTACGATTAGAAGAATCAATTTATTACAATGTATCACTGTTGCTAAACAAGCAATGTCTGAACATGAACAGTCAACAGCACTGTGAATTGGTGAGGGGGGAGAAAAGGACAAAGGCTCAGAAAGAACTGACTGGAGAATGGAGCCTTATGAACAGCCACAGGCAAAATTCATATAGAAGTGACTGCAGGCTGGGTTTTGGAAGGTATTTTTTGATTTGTGGTGGGTTTTTTGCACGGGGGGGGGGGTCGGGCTGGGTCCCTGTCTGGCTTTTTCAGTACCTGCTGGCCAGGGGGGGCAGCGAGGAAGGATGTTTCCTTCTCTTTTAATTAGCCTTAAACATCAATTTAATGTGTGTGTGACAAAGACCCAAACGAGGGCTAGTCAACATGGCATGAAACAGAGCCCCATGTCCTCTACAGCATGGCTTAACTTTCACCAACGAAAAGAGACAGTTGTGTGGAATGGAAGGACCCTGATGCCTAAAACAAACTGTATTTGGGAAGGCTGATGCCAGTGACTCAGGCTCAGGTGTGTTTAATTCAGAAGGAAAACTGTTTTTTTTCTAACGGCCAACCCTGCAAGCTGAGGCCTCAGTCTTGCATGAGTGGCCTCAACAGGACTTTGGCTATTGACATCAATGGGAGCTGCTGGCTCAGGCCCTAAACCTGGGCTCGGAGACTCAAGCTGGCTCCTTTCCTTCTTGCACGTAACCTGCAATAGATTTTCAGGAGCTCTGACTCTGAATACAGACAGGGAACAGATTTATTAATCAAGAAAGTAGCATTTTTGCAAAGTGGCTTTCCAGAGTAGAATAGCACTTTAATGTATTGCTTGTCAGAAGAACAATTTAAGAGCTAGGGGGAAAAGCAAGGTCATAAAGCTCAAATTGCTTCCAAAAATGCACATAACTTTGGCATACAAACAAAAGGCTGGAGATCATGGCGGTACTGCAGAAAACAGTGTCATAAACTAGCGTCAGAGTTAGGTGTTATAGCAGAGCCCAAAGCTATTGGAAAAAGGCAGGTGCCCAGAATACCTAGTTTAGGTTAAACATTAATTCAAGAACAATAAAACAGTGATGAACATGTAGCAAAGATCATGAAAGCAGCAGAGCTTAAGAAAGCAGAAAAGTTCTACTTGTTTGGATTTTGGCAAATGCAGGAATTAATGTTTTCAAAGAATGACACTTAAAAATACTTCTCTGTTTGTTGCAGGTTGGGTGTGCTCTTGAACTCAGGTCTAAGGTTGTAAATATCCAGTGTGAGGGTATGTACAAGTGGATTACCTGATTCTACAAAGCCCCTCTGGTGCAATGGCTTTTATCTCTGACAGGAATCACACAGTTGGGGTCAAATCCTGGTCTTGTTAGAGTTGGTGACAAAACTCTCATTGTCTTCAATGTGATTGGGATTTGCCCTTTGGGGCCATATTTTCAATGGTATTAGGTAGCTAAAAATTCAGATTAGGCACTTTTGAAAATTCCACCAGGTGCCTGCATTAGGTTCCCTTTTAGTCCTTAATGGGGAATAAGAGTAATAGCAGTTGTTGCTGAACAATTGCTGTTTGGTGACTCTTGATCAGCTAATGCAGTGAATTAATGAGCTCAGGGGGTTAACCACTTATGAGCCATACCATCTTGGAGTTCCAGGGATGTACTACAAGTCCTGCTAAAGTCTTGATCCAATGTTTTACATGTGACATAAGAGTTAAATAGGAATGTGTTTGTGGAGTAGCTAGGCTTGGTTCTCCCCAGCCTGCCTCTTGTCCAGATCATGTGCACCTTGGCAAAGTGGGTGAGAAGAGCTACAGATTAGGATGGCAGTTTGTGACACTTTCTACAGTCAGAGAAACTCCAGAGCTGCAGGGGAAGTGGAAAATCAGGCCAGCTGCTGCAGATAAACATCAGAACACTGCAGCTTGAGGCAAATGGGGCACTGAGCAATGGGGGGACTCTGGCCTCCACTACACAGTTTATGCCAGCATAATTTATGTCGCTCAGGAGTGTGAATAAGCCACCCCATGAGTGACGTAAGTTACACTGACATAAATGCTGGTGTGGACAGTGCTGTGTCAGCGGGAGAGCTTCTTATGTCAACATAGCTACCAACACTCACGGGGTGGTTTTATTACACTGATGGGCTTCTGTCAGCAGAGAACAGAGGAAGGCAACCTATGGCACAGATGCTGAAGGCAGCACATGAGCTGATTTTCAGTGGCACTCACCCTGCCCAGGTCCCGGCCACTGGTCCAGGGGGCTCTGCATTTTAATTTAATTTTAAATGAAGCTTCTTAAACATTTTGAAACCCTATTAACTTTCCATACAACAATAGTTTAGTTATACATTATAGACTTCTAGAAAGAGACCTTCTAAAAAGGTTAAAATGTATGACTGGCACGCGAAACCTTAAATTAGAGTGAATAAATGAAGACTCAGCACAGCACTTCTGAAAGGTTGCTGACCCCTGGCGTAGAACATCTTCACCAGATGTGCTGCAGCTGCATCAGTGCAACTGTGCCATTGCAGTGCTGCTGTATGTGTAGCCATGCCCTAATTTACCCCAGACCATAGGTGCCGACTCTGTGGGTGCTCCGGGGCTGGAGAACCCACAGGAAAAAATTGGTAGGTGCTGAGCTCCCCGTGGCCCTGCCCCTCCCCCCTGCTCCAGCTTGCCTCAGCCTCCACCTCCTCCGCGAGTGTGCCACTGCTTCTCCCCCCTCCCTCCCAGCACTTGTGCTGCCAAACAGCTGATTCGCACAATCTTGGGAGGGAGTGGGGAGGAGGAAGAATGTGGCATGCTGGGGGAAGAGGAGGTGCCCGGGCGGGGATTTGGGGAGGGATCCAATGGGGCAGGAAGGGGGTGGAGTCGGGACGGGGCCAGGGCAGAGTTGGGGGCAGGGGGCGTGCGAGCACCCACTGGCGCCAACAAAAGTTGGTGCCTGTGCCCCAGACTGCTGGTCAGAAGCAACGAAAAACAATGTAGTGTTGCTCAGCCAAAAGTTGTGGGCTTGATGCAGGAATCACTGGGTTTGTGCACTGTAGGATGGTCAAAATGGCTTAGAACTTTAGGAACTTCATCAGCTTGCTCCATACCAGCTGCCCTGTCCGGCTGGTGTTACGTGCTCCAGCAGCCTGTATCTCACGCTCTTGTTGGTGTCTTTGCTGGCCTGAGCATTCCTCTGCACCCACTTAGGTTCGGCGGGCAGCGATTGATCCAGAGGGGGTCGATTTATCACATCTAGTCTAGATGTGATAAATTTATCCCCAAGTGCTCTCCCGTCGACTCCCGTACTCCGCCGCCATGAGAGACGCAGGCGGAGTTGACGGGGGAGTGGCAGCAGTCGACTCACTGCAGTGAAGACATCGCGGTGAGTAGATCTAAGTATGTTGGTTTCAGCTACGTTATTCATATAGCTGAAGTTGCAGAACTTAGATTGCTTCCCCCTCCCCCCCGTGTAGACCAGGCCTCAGAAGTGGAGTGCGCGGAGAACTCTGCCTTACTGGGTCTGGAAGGGCCTGGCACGCTCTCTACCAGAACCAACACTAACTCTGAGGTTAGTGATGTGGGGCCCAATGCTGATCTCCCATCAGTGTAAACGGGAGGAACCTCACTGAAATCAAAGGCATAACACTAGTGGAGAGACTACGTGAGATCAGAACTAGGCCTAAATTTTGCCCAGATGAATGACATCAAAATAAAAAGCCTGGCAAGGCTCCCAATGTAAACTGCTTTGGAAGGGAGAGGAGCCCTTTAAAACCCTAGAGGCTAACGTGCCAGCTGGGATGCTGCTTCCTGCTTGCTAGACCTCCCTCCATGGAGGACTAGCTAAGCTGGAGCAATGATGCAGAGCTGGAGAGCTGAGGCCTTGTGGAAAGGGAACAAGACAGGGAACCAGGAGCAGTTGAGACCTTTGGCAAGTCACTTAAACCTCCTTGCCTCAGTTTCCCCATTTACATGAGATGAAAAACACTTGCCCAGCCAGCAGGATAGTTGTAAGGATTTAATATTTGGGCGAAGAGCTTTGAAGCCTGGTAAGGTTTCTCTAGACAAGTGCCCAGGGTTGTTAGTCCTACCTCTGGAGGGGTGAACCGAGCCTCTTCCCAGAATCCTGTTTCCTGCACAGTAAAGTCATGCAGGTCCCCTCTGGCCAGTTCCAGGATTTCTCTAATATTAGCACTGCAAGGCCGGAAATCCCATCTGTCCATGCCAGCATCAGCAAGCTCCGTTTTCAAATCATCTCCTCAGCAAGCACAGAGCCTAACATCATGTGTCACTGTCAGGTGCCAAAAGCCAGGCCATGGACGCATGTCAGACACATAGGGTTTCGATAAGAGCCTGGATCATTTAATACGACCACCCATGCCACCCCAGAGAGCAGGCTCCCAAACTGTGCCACAAAGAAAAAGCTTCATTGTTCACCTAGTGGCCAAACTCTGGCTTTGTGGCAGTGCTATCCCGCCGTGTGCAGAGCAGCACCCAGCCCAGCAGCTCTAGCCTAGAGCACTCCATTGGTAAAGCAGTCAAGCAGGTTCCCACCCTGTTTTGCCAGTGGGGTCTAGGTTAATGGGCATCTGTGAAGATGACCCTAATTTCTTCAGAATCTCTTCCTGCCCGCAGCCTGGAGCATGGCCAAACCATACTGAATGACAGCAAACTGATGGCCAGCAGGTACGTGCTGGAGTAAAAGGCCTCGATGCAGGGCCGGTGCAAGGATGTTTCATGCCCTAGGCGAAACTTTCTGCCGCACCCCTGCCCTGAGGCGACCCCCCCATGGCAGCTCCCCCCCTCTGCCCTGAGGCGGCCCCCTTGCAGCAGCTCCCCACCCCCCACCCTCTGCCCTGAGGCACCCCCCCACCCAGCTCACCCTGCTCTGCACATGAGCACCCCGAGCACGCCATCCCCGCTTCAATTCTCACACCTCTCAGGCTTGCGGCCCCTAAGCTGATTGGTACCGCAAGCCTGGGAGGCGGGAGAAGTAAAGCAGCCACGGCGTGCTCGGGGAGGAGGCGGGGCAGGGGTGAGCTGGGGCGGGGAGTTCCCCTGCGTGCCGCCCCCCCTTACTTGCTGCAGGCGGCCCTGCCCGCACCCCTCTGCCCCAGCTCCCTCCGCTTAAATGCCGGCGGTGACCGGGGCAGCCGAAGATCCGGCCACTGCAGTCACTGCTGAAGAAAATGGCGCCCCCCCAAATCCTAATGCCCTAGGCGACCGCCTAGGTTGCCTAAATGGTTGCACTGGCCCTGCCTAGATGGGACATATCCAGCTCCAAGAACCATCTGTGAAAAAGTCCCATGCCACAGAATTGCGGGGGAGGGGACGCAAACACCCAATTGCAGAACTACTAACTGGGATTTGTAACCTGTCATTTAAATCAGCTTGAGATGACTGGAGGATACCTAATGTGATGCCAATTTTTTTAAAAGGCTCCAGAGGCGATCGTGGCAATTACAGGCCAGTAAGCCTGACTTCAGTACTGGGCAAACTGGTTGAAACTATAGTAAAGAACCCGATTCTGAGACACACAGATGAACATGATTTGTTGAGGAAGAGACAATATGTTTTTTGTAAAGGGAAATCATACCTCACCAATCTACTAGAATTCTGTGAAGGGTCAACAAACATGTGGACAAGGGAGAGCCAGTGGATATAGGCCTGGTCTACACTATGAGGTTAGGTCAAATTTAGCCGTGTTAGGTCAATTTAAAAATGACCGCGTCCACACAACCAATCCCGATCCGTCGACCTAAAGGGCTTTTAAAATTGACTTTTGTACTCCTCTCTGGCAAGGGGAATAGCGCTAAAATCGACCTTGTTGGGTCAAATTTGGGGTAGTGCGGACGGAAATCAACAGTATTGGCCTCCAGTAGCTATCCCAGAGTGCTTCATTGTGACCGCTCTGGACAGCACTTTGAAATCCGATGCACTAGCCAGGTACACAGGAAAAGCCTTGGGAACTTTTGAATTTCATTTCCTGTTTGGTCAGTGTGGCAAGCTCAGCAGCACAGGTGACCATGCAGTCCCAGAATCGCAAACAAGCTCCAGCATGGAGCGAATGGGAGACACTGGATCTGATCGCTGTATGGGGAGAAGAATCTGTGCAGGCAGAACTCCGATCCAAAAGAAGAAATGCAAATATATTTGCCAAAATCTCACAGGGCATGTTGGACAGAGGCTACACCAGGGACACACAGAAGTGTCGCATGAAAGTTAAGGAGCTCAGGCAAGCCTGCCAAAAGACAAAGGAAGCAAACGGTCGCTCCAGGTCAGAGCTCCACACATACCACTTCTATGAACAGCTGCATAGCATTCTAGGGGGGGGACTCTACCACTATCCTACCACAGTCCGTGGAGACCTGCGAGGTGGGAGTCTCACGGAACACGGAGGAGGATTTTGCGGAGGAGGAGGAGAATGTGCAGCAGGCAAGCAGTGAATCTGTTCTCCCTGGCAGCCAGGAACTTTTCATCACCCCTGGAGCCAATACCCTCCCAACGTGGGATCCCCAACCCTGAAGCTGGAGAAGGCCCCTCTGGTGAGTGCACATTTGTAACTACAGTACAGGGTTTAAAAGCAACCGTGTTCATGGTCACCTGTTTGAAATAGGGGAATTTTTGTAAGGGAACAATAAAAGGCCCCCGTTCATGCTGGGCTGTTTGCGCTTGGCTAAAAGGGATCATCCCAGAGAATAGCCTTGCAGCATGGGGAGGGGAGAAGGGATCAACCCGGAGAATAGCCACGTGGTGGGGTGGAGGTAGGTGTGTCATGCACATCTACCTAAATACTGCAGCCCCTCCTTTTAAATGTGAAACACAATCCATTGCTTGCTCTGGGAAAATGGGGTGCTGCAGTTTGAAAACATTCCCACATGTTATGAAAGCGTAAGAAGCCAACCCAATTTTACTCTCCCTTTTTTTCTCCCCCCAGGTGCAAATGTTTCTGTGCTCCCCTATCATCGCTGTCTCTGCGGCTATCGCAGATTAGAAGGTGAAAAAAACGCATTCGCGATGACATGTTTTCCGAGCTCATGCAGTCCTCCCGCACTGATAGGGCACAGCATAATGCATGGAGGCATTCAGTGGCAGAGGCCAGGAAAGAATTGAGTGAGCACGAAGAGCAGAGGCAGGAGGTGATGCTGAGGCTAAGAGGGGGACAAATGGACATGATGAAGCATCTGTTGGCGGAGCAAATGGACATGATGAAGCATGTGTTGGAGCTGCAGAAAAGCCAACCCCTCTGCATCCACTGTATAACCAGCTACCCCCCTCCCCATGTTCCAGAGCCCCCTTACCCGGACACTCAAGAATGCAGGAGGAGCCTCCAGGCACCCAGCCACTCCACTCCAGAGGACGGCCCAAGCAACAGAAGGCTGTCATTGAAGCAGTTTGATGTGTAGTGTGGCTACCATAAACAATGTGGCCTTGTCCTTCCCTTCTCTCCAACCCCACCCCGGCTACCTTGTCTGTTATCTAATTTTTTTTTTAATTATTAAAGAAAGAATGCATGGTTTCAAAACAATAGTTACTTTATTTCAAAGGGGGGAGGGTGGTTGGCTTACAGGGAATTAAAATCAACGAAGGGGGCAGGTTTGCATCAAGGAGAAACACACACAACAGTCATATCGAAGCCTGGACAGTCATGAAACTGGTTTTCAAAGCCTCTCTGATGTGCAGTGCACCTAGCTGTGCTCTTCTAATCGCCCTGGTGTCTGGCTGCTCATATTCAGACACCAGGTGATTTGCCTCAACTTCACACCCTGCCATAAACATCTCCCTCTTACTCTCACAGATATTGTGGAGCACACAGCAAGCAGCAATAACAATGGGAATGTTGGTTGAGCTAAGATCTGACCTTTCAAATGTCCAAAAGCACATTCTACCACCATTCTGCACTTGTTCAGCCTATAGTTGAACTGCTCCTTACTACTGTCCAGGGTGCCTGTGTATGGCTTCATGAGCTGTGGCATTAAGGGGTAGGCTGGGTCTCCAAGGATAACTACTGGCATTTCAACACCCCCAACGTTAATTTTCTGGTCTGGGAAGTAAGTCCTTTCCTGCAGCTGTTCAAACAGACCAGAGTTCCTGAAGATGTGAGCATCATGCACCTTTCCTGGCCATCCCACGTTGATGTCAGTGAAACGTCCCTTGTGATCCACCAGTGCTTGCAGCACCATGGAAAAGTACCCCTTGAGGTTTATGTACTGGTTAGCAATGTGGTCCGGTGCCATGATGGGGATATGTGTTCTGTCTATTGCCCCACCACAGTGAGGGAATCCCATTGCAGCAAAGCTATCCACTATCCTGCACATTTCCCAGAGTCACTACCCTTGATAGCAGAACATCAATGATTGTGCTGGCTACTCGGATCACAGCAGCCCCCACAGGAGATAGCCCACTCCAAATTGATTCCCGACTGACGGTAGCAATCAGGCATTGCAAGCTTCCACAGGGCTATCGCCACTCGCTTGTGAACTGTCAGGGCTGCTCTCATCTTGGTATTCCTGCGCTTCAGGGTGGAGGAAAGCAACTCACAGAGTTCCAGGAAAGTGGCCTTATGCATGTGAAAATTTTGCAGTGACTGTGAATCATTCCAGGCCTGCAACACTATGCGGCTGCACCAGTCTGTGCTTGTTTGCCTGGCCCAGAATCAGCACTCCACTGTATCAACCAGCCCCAGTGCTGCCATGATGTCCCAATTGCCACAGCCCGTGCTTTCAGGAATGTCTGTGTCCATGTCCTCATCAAAATCCTCTGCATATACTCAAGGATAATGCGCAAGGTGTTTACAATGCTCACAACAGCAGCAGTGAGCTGAGCAGGCGCCCTGCTTGCCATGATATGGCGCCTGCAGGAGAGCAGAGTTGCAGCGGAAACAGTGGATGACGACGGTTAACACCACACAGATTTCTGACAACTTGGAGAAATTTGCTATTGAAACTGAGCTCATTTACAAGAGCAGCAGAGCAGAGTTGCAGCAGAAGCGGTGTATGACGATGGTTAGCATTCCTACTGCACCGTCTGCTGACAGCAGCACACAGGACACAACAGCAGCGGTGAAGGTGAGCTGAGGTGAGCGGGCTCCATGCTTTCCTTGGTATGGCGTCTGCACGGGAAAAAGGCGTGAAACGATTGTCTGATGTTGCTTTCACAGAGGGAGGGGAGACTGACGACATGTACCCAAAACCACCCACGACAATGTTTTTGCCCCATCAGGCATTGGGAGCTTAACCCAAAATTCCAATGGGTGGTGGAGACTGCGGGAACTGTGGGATAGCTACCCACAGTGCACCACTCCGTAAGTCGATGCTAGCCAAGGTAGTGAGGACACACTCTGCCGACTTAATGTGCTTAGTGTGGACATACGCAATCGACTGTATAAAATTAACCTAATTTCGTAGTGTACTTAGATGTTCAGAAAGCCTTTGATAAGGTCTCTCTCCAAAGTAAGCTGTCATGGGATAAGAGGAAAGGTCCTCTCATGGATCAGTAACTAGTTAAAAGATAAGAAACAAAGAGTAGAAATAAATAGTCAGTTTTCAGAATGGAGAGAGGCAAATAGTCACCCGGGAACTGTCCTGGGACCAGTCCTATTTAACATATTCATAAATGATCTGGAAAAAGGGGTAAGCTGTGAGGTGGCAAAATTTGCAGATGATACAAAGCTACACAAGATAGGTAAATCTAAAGCAGACTGCAAAGTTACAAAGGGATCTCACAGAACTGGGTGACTGGGCAACAAAATGGCAGATGAAATTCAAATGTTGATAAATACAAAGTAATGCACATTGGAAATATAATCCCAACTATACATATAAAATGATGGGGTCTAAATTAGCTGTTACCACTCGAGAAAGATCTTGGAATCATTGTGGATAGTTCTCTGAAAACATGCACTCAATGTGCAGTAGAAGTCAAAAAAAGCGAACAGAACGTTGGGAATCATTAAGAAAGGGACAGATAATAAGACAGAAAATATCATATTGCCTCTATATAAATCCATGGTACACCCACATCTTGAATACTGCATGCAGATGTGGTCATCTCACCCCAAAAAAAGATATATTACAATTGGAAAAGGTTGAGAAAGGGGCAACAAAAATGATTAGGAGTATGGAACAGCTTTTGTAAGTGGAGAGATTAATAAGACTGGGACTTTTCAGCTTGGAAAGGAGATGACTAAATGGGCATATGATAGACGTCTATAAAATCATGACTGGTGTGGAGACAGTGAATATTTACTCCTTGTCATAACACAAGATGAAATTGAATGAAATTAATGGGCAGCAGGTTTAAAACAAACAAAGGAAGCATTTTTTCACACAATGCAAAGTCAGCCTGTGGAACTCTTTGCCAGAGGATGTTGTGAAGTGCAAGACTATAACAGGGTTCAAAAAAGAACTATGTAAGTTCATGGAGGATACGTCCATCAATGGCTATTAGCCAGGATGGGCAGGAATGGTGTCTTTAGCCTCTGTTTGCCAGAAGTTGGGAATGGGCGACAGGGGATGGATCACTTGAGGATTACCTGTTCTGTTCATTCCCTCTGGGGCACCTGGCATTGGCCACTGTCGGTAGACAGGATACTGGGTTAGATGGACCTTTGGTCTGACCCAGTATGGCCGTTCTTATTTTCTTATGTTCTTAAATATTGACCTGGACCAACACTGCTTAATACGGGAGGACTGATGGCAGAGCAGGACAAAGTGAGATGTCTTTTCATCTAGTCAGGGGGCTCAAACCAAGCAGCAGCTCTTATTCTAGATGCTTGGATTAATAGGCCAGAATGGACTATTGTGACAAGTTAATAGGACTTACCTGAATTAATCCCTATTTGAAGTAAGAGCAGATCTTTTAGAAAAACAGCTGATCTTGATTTTAAAAGGGCAAGTGATGGAGAATCCACCACTTCTCTGACCCTTCTCCAAGTTAGCAACCTCCTTCTTGAATAGTTGGCACCAGAACTGGGCGCAGGATTCCAGCAGTGTCACACCAGTGCCAAAAAAACCCTCTCTGCTCCTACTCGAGATTCTCCTGCAAGCAAGAATCCCATTAGTCCTTTGGATCACAGTCACGTCTTGCTGGGAGCTCATGTTGAGCTGATTATTCACCACAATCCCCACATCCTTTTCACTCACTTCTTCCCAGAACAGAGTCCCCCATCCCATTAGTATGGCCGACAGTCTTTGTTCCTAGCTGTATAACTACATTTAGACATACTGAAATTCACATTGTTTACTTGAGCCTAGCCTACCAAGTGATCCAGATTGTTCTCTGTCAGTGTCCTGTCTCCACTGTTTAGCACTCCCCCAATCTTGGTGTCATTTGCAAACTTTATCAGAGTCCTAGCACTGCTTGACAAGCTTGTTTTTCTAGAAGAGAGGCACAGTGGCTAGGATGTGGGGACAGTTGCGCTGCTGCTGCCCATCATGTACCTGACCGATGGATACAGTACAGGGCATCAGGCCAAGGGTTTCAGAAGTTGGAGTCTGACGTTAGGTAGCCTGATTCAAGCATGCAGGCGCTCCAGTTGCTGTCAAGAGGGAGCTGTTGGATGCTCTGCACCTTTAAAATCTGGGTTCTTTTTTAGGTGCCTCAATATGGACTTAGAAGCCTGACTTGAGGCTAGGGTGACCAGATGAGAGGAAGAAAATATCATGACACATGGGGGGGTCACCAGCAGAGCAAAAAAAGAAAGTGGGGAGTGCCGCCGGTGAAGCAACAGAAAAAAAGCAGAGTGCCGCAAAATATCGGGACAAATTGCGACTCGACCAAACATCGGTTGGGATGTGGGAGAAATGCCTAGATATCGGGACGGTCCCGATTTTATCGGGATGTCTGGTCACCCAACTTGAGGCTCGTATCTTTGACTCTCTTGATCACTGTTCTTTTCCAGTGCTCCTGAGCTGCAGCACATTGAAAAGGTCACACACAGGGTATTCCAATACACCCCTGTAGCAATAGCTACATTTCCCCCTCTGTTAGTGAAACGAAGGAAACATCCTGTCATAAATCTGGGCAAGCCGATGACATCCCAGACATTTGAGAAAATGGCACACAGAGAGAATTATTAAGGCTGAAGTATTACTTGCCTGGGCCAAGAGAGCTGGCTGGAGTATTATTTCAAATGAGTGACACTAAACTGGTTTAATATGCCCTCTGTTTGCTTCAGCTCTAATGATTAGTTGCTTCCTGCTTATCCTGCTGACTATTTCTGTTAAACTGGCAAAGCAAAGTCTTAGAAATGCACATTCCTGATGGATGGAGTTGTGGTTTGTTACAGCCTCTGAAAGCTCATTTCTTTCCCTCGTTAGGAATCTGAACACTGAAGTTATGAAATTTTAGAAAGTTCTAGTAGGAAAAACATTTCTGAAGGGTTTGTTCGCCCCTTCTCAAGCACCAGCTGCACACCATAGCCAAGGACAGGTTACCATACTAGCAGAGCTAGCGCTGGGCATAAGTAGACTAAGCAATTGCGTGTATGTTGTGTGAACAATATTTTTGCTTAGGACCCCCAATGCACTGTATACTACATGGACCCCATGGTCTCATCCAGTAGGCCAAGTTCGAATGATGAGTTACTGTGTTCTGTACAATAGATAAGTATTGTGCCAGTGATTGGCACAAAGGGTGTTACTTTAATGCCTTACTAGAGCTCCATCTCTTGCTGGTGGTTTAGCTTGGGTTACGACATGGCAAAGCACGGGCAGGTCACTAGAATGCTGATATATTGCAAGGGGGTACAACTAAACACCGTGTCACCTCCCTAAGGCCTGGAGTCCTGGTGACAATCCGAACCTTGCATATGAGTGAAATACCAATGGCTAGGACAGCATTCTGCTTGTAATTGCAGGACACTGAATGAAGGCTACCCAGAGCAGCGGGTCCTCACAGGACAGGGTGTTACCAATCAGAGATGGACAGGACCAAAGGCATCATCACAATCAGACCTGAAGTGATGCACGGTTACTATCAAGTTAAAATTAAAAGGTGGGTTTGCTGTGAGTAGCTCGTGGACCAAAGCTTGCATGTGAGTCACTATAAGTCATTTTATAAGGCATTGATTCAGCAAACTACGTAAGCATGTTACCTATGTCTAATTAAAATCAATGTGATTTAAGCACAGCTAAGCATGTGCTGTGCTGAGTCAGGGCATAAGAGCACACAACATAAACCAGAACCTGCAAAAAAAATTTTCTCCTGTCCTTACTAAGGTAACTAGTTTCATTGACCTCAGTGGCTCTGTTCCCATATGTAAGGGTTACTTGTGTGAATAAGGGCTTGCACAGGCTTGAGACCGATACTGCATAATGCCTTCTGAAAAAAACCTTTCCAATAGAGCTGCATTCTTTTCAGGAAAGATGCAGCCAGCTATCTAAAATATTCAGTTATTTTAATATCTGGTGCACCATACTCGCTCTTGACAGATCCAGCCTTCAAACGAAATCAAAGTGTGGCTCAGTGCAAGTAGAATTTTAAGGGAAAATGCTGAGATATAGAACAATGCCTGCTTAAAAGAATATTGCTTCATGTGAAACATACAAGTCTCACCCTAATCCTACAGTTTTATTCCTTTAAGGGCCCATGTAGATTTTCCATTTGTTGGGTTTCACTAACCCCTGTTTGATGGTTTGAGTGAACAGGTGTATGGGCATGTTATCTTTAGCAGATTGCACAGTCCAGGAAGCTTTTAGTTTGTTTGCTTTTCTTTGGATGGTAGTTTGCACAGTGCATTGCTGGAATGTGCCACTCCTGGGAGCAGATGAGATAGGACGGCTGTTAAATTGCTGTGCAGACTAATTCAGTGATACTCTGCTCAGCCTTTGCTGTGACTGTGCAGATATTGGCATCTTTCAACACTCATTCATTGTCTTTTCATTTAGTTATTCATCCAGGCCACCCACTCTGCACAAAGCCCTGTCTCAGCACAACTGTGCACCTGTAGGTGAAGAGAAGCAAAGTTTATCTTGCTCACTGAAAATATCCTTTCATAGAGTGCTAAAGTCCATTGATCAGTTCAAATGGATGCTCAGTTTGCTCTTTACTTTGCTATGTTAATGGTAAGGGCCAGCAATGGCTCAGACCAACCTGAATGCAGAGATGGGCTCCAACCAACCCTGAGACCTGGCCACCCCCTGAGACTTGTGAATGTCTGAATGCAGATCTACATCTGCAGTGAGAGATGGCCTGTGTCAGCTTCAAAGTCCTGCCTGCTGTACAGCTGGACCCATGCAGCACAAGTGGGCACTTGGCTATAAGGAATGAGGCAAGCTGGCTGCGTGCAATGTGAATGCAGTTAGGGAGTTAGGAGAGCGAGAGTTATAGCAATGCTTTCCCAGAGGGACCTGACAGATCATGAATGTGGGGCATGGGCCAGTGCAGGAGATGGGGGAGGACACTGTGCTCGCTGGCTGATTGCTCTCCACATGCAGGACAGGATCTCATGGATATTGAGCTCATTCACACACTGGAGCTTGAGTGCTAAATAAAGAAGCGCCAGCACTTGCTTCTCCACTAGAGCCCTGCTGGTGCTGATCTGGGTCGACTTGCTCACCAACAGCAAAGGAGTAGTGGGGATGGTCCAGGAGCACTGGAACCTGCCTAGAAGCAGGGTCGGCTTTAGGCCAATTCCACCAATTACCCCGAATCGGGCCCTGCGCCCAGTGAGAATCTCTTCCCTGGCTAGAGGCACCTTTTTAATTTTTACTCACCCGGCAGCCCTCCAGGTCTTCAGTAGCACTTTGGCGGTGGGTCCTTCAGCGCCGCCAAAGACCTGGAGCAAGTGAAGGACCCGCCTCCGAAGACTTCGAGCGCCGCCTGATGAGTACAAGCCCCATGTGGCTTTTTACATTTTTTATTTTTAATATAGTCATCCCCGCCGGGGCCCCGTCGAAACTGTTCGAATTGGGCCCTGCACTTCCTAAAGCTGACCCTGCCTAGAAGTCGGGAGGCCACTCATAGACTCATAGACATTAAGGTCAGAAGGGACCAATATGATCATCTAGTCTGACCTCCTGCACAAAGCAGGCCACAGAATCCAACCCATCCACCTCTAAAACAAACCCCTAACCTATGTCTGAGTTCTTGAAGTCCTCAAATCGTGGTTTGAAGACCTCAAGCTGCAGAGAATCCACCAGCAAGTGACCCATGCCCCACACTGCAGAGGAAGGCAAAAAACCTCCAGGGCCTCTGCCAATCTG
>NC_133773.1:2064128-2138236 GCF_003597395.2 Chelonoidis abingdonii | reverse complement strand
GGTATCTACACTACCCTTCCTCCTTATGTCAATTCTTCGGTCCACGGCTGTATCCCCTCTTACTTTGTTTTCTTCCCTCTCAAGGTTAAATTCCGACGTGGAGATCACCCGGACATCTCCCAACCATCTCCCCCAAAATCCTAGTTTAAAGCTCTCTTAATCAGTTGGGTGAGCCTCTGACACTCAAACCATGGCTCCCCTCACCCCCTTCCCTCCAGCTCTCATTCAACCTCTTCCCCCAAGGCCCCACCCTGACTCTGCCTCTTCCTCCGAGGCCCTGTTTCCACTTGCTCTTCTCCACCCCTTCCTCTCATCACTGGCTTTTAAGGAAAGTAAAAAGTGTTGGGGCCATGGCCCTGGTCCCACTGTTCTGGCATGCCTGGGGTGGTCACTACACTTTCGCCAGGCTCCTTTGGCCTGTGCAGTGATAAAGGGCTCCCCTCCCCAGGGGAAGAAGTAGGGGCCTGCAGCACTCACCAGAGGGGAAGCAGGAGCAAGGTGCAAAGAGAGTGGGCCAAGCCCTTCTCTTGGCCATGTCTGAGCAGAGACCCAGCAGCTACCACCTCCCTTCCCAGCTGTAGCTGACCCAGCAGCACAGGGTGGCCCTATGGCCAGGGACCTGGTACCTGTACTTGAGGTAAGGGGCTGGGGTGCCTGCCCAACGGGAATTCCAGTGCTGTGGGCTGGGAGGGGACTAGAGGCCTCTGCAACTAGAGGGTCCCTGAGCTCCCCGAGCAGGGACAGGGACTGCAGTCCCAATGTCAGGGCTTTCCACAGGGAGCTGCAGGGTCCATCCCCCTATGCTCTCTAGGCTGCACCCTGCCCTGGCACTGGGAGCCTGGGCTCTGCACAGCCCAGCACTTCCTTCCCCATGCCGAGATGGGGGAAGCTCTAGGACACTCTTCTGGCTCTCCTCAGGTGGATGGGCCCCCTGCAGTGGACTCTCCCTCCCAACTCACTGGATCCCCTTCCCTCCTGTGCAAGGGCTGGCGAGCCAGCCAATGGGGATTCCTTCAGTACTGCTGGGCTGCCTTGCCCTCATCCTGGGCAGGGTCCCTTGGACTCTCCTCAAGGCCACCCGGTGCATCTGAAGAAGTAGGTATTCACCCACAAAAGCTCATGCTCCAAAACGTCTGTTAGTCTATAAGGTGCCACATGATTCTTTGCTGCTTTTACAGATCCAGACTAACACAGCCACCCCTCTGATACCAGTGCATCTGTGGCTCCTGACCAGCTGCCAGGCCTGGAGAGCTTGGAGGTGAGCACAAAGGAGCTCTGGCGAGGGACACTGGGGTGAAAGCCAGGCAGAATGTGGACAGCCTCCAGACCCTGCACTTCAACACTCTGCCATGGGAGGCTGCAGGGAGTCCTCTGGGAGGGAAGCCTTGGGGTGGTGAGTGGGGGAAATCTGAGCTGGAGGAAACCATTAACTCATTGGAATTCAGTTATGAGTCCCAGTCTAGACTGGCATGGGATGGGTCACACAAAGCCCATAGAGCCTGCAATACCTTGCCTAGGAATGGGGAATATCAGGGGCACCTCCAAACCCACCTGCTCCTTCCCCCGTACCCCATCCTGGCTCTAACACTACCCCCCCCCCTTGTCCCCATTCCCACTCAAGTCAGACTGCTCCTTCTCCTCTGGCACTTGGATGTGTGGGGTGTTGTTGCTGAGAACACAGGACAGACAGGCTCCCTGCGATCAGTTCCTGTGCCTGGTGCAGCAGCCCCAGCTGCCAGGAGGCACAATTTCAGGGAAATCCTTCTTAACCCCAGGCTCAGCTTGTAACTTGGCCATATTTGGGAGCACAGCCATGGGGCCTGCAAAAGGCACATCCCTGGTGCCAGGGCTGCCAAATTTGAAATCCTTGCTCCAAAATATGGAGGCACTAGAATGGCCAAAAAAATTCTTACAGTTAATTAATTAATATGGGCAAAACAATATATTTCCCCAATCTCATCTCTGCAACATCAGAACCATTTCATCTAAAAAAAAAAAAAATCGGCCTAAGGCATGGGAAATTTGAGCCCAAATGGTTAAATGTTGGTACAGTTATAAGCCACTGAATGCAGTGTTGGGTAACCCTATGTATCGACATCACCACCTATGCCATCTCCAATACGACTGAAGGTGCCACTGTCCAGTGTGGCCAGGCAGCCAGCTCCTTGGTGGGCACAGTGCCAATCCATGTTTGGCAGAAGTAGGTCTAACCAATCTAAAAGCTGCAGCATGAATGGATAAACTCAATGCTGCTCCACAACCAGACAAGTGGGGAACTGGGGCATCCAGTGCCGAACTCCTCTGCTCTTTGGAAAAGCTTTTCCACTTTGCAGCAGTGGCTCTTCCTTCCTCAATGTGAGGCCTTAGACCTGTCAGTGCTGACCCTGGCAGCAGCTAATGGGGCTAAATCAAGGCCCCACTATGGTTGCAGGACCTACACTAGATAAAATATTTTTAAAAATCTCACCCCTGAGCAACATTGCTATACTGGCAAATGGCTGTCTTTCAGTTTGACCTAAATCATTTTTAAGTGGGATCAGTTTTTTCATTTAAAGCAATGGAGAGTTTGGGGGTCACAGCAGCTGTCTTGGAACCCAACCAGATCTGGCACCAAGGGATTATGCAGCAATGGTCTCAGTTGCAGTGCTCAGAGCAGCATGTCCCTGGCTGAGCCACTGTCCAAGGGGGTTCTGTACAGTTAGTGAAATAGGCTTGGTTTCCATGAGGGGAGGTGCAGAACCTGAAGCAAATGGGATAATGAAAGAGAAGCAGCATTTACAAGGAACGGGGCTCCAGAGCAGGGGTGATTTGGCTTCACTGTGGAACCAAGCAGCTTCCTCTGAGGAGCACAAGGTGTTTTGCACATTAGCAAAGTAAGCCTCTTACCACCCCTGTGTATCACCGCACCCATTTTACAAGGGGGAAACTGATACCAGGATTTTCAACACTAATGTGATTTTGGGCACATCAATTTTTGGGAGCCCATCTTGGCACATGTTAAAGAGGTCAGAGAGTGCTGCCCCTCTGTGAAAATTGGGTCCATTTGAGGGGGTATCAAGTTGGGCACCCAAAATCATTAGCAACTTTTGACAGTTTTGGTCTATGAGTTTAGGTAACGTGTTTGTGGGATTATTTAGTCTGCAGAAGAAAAGAATGAGGGGGGATTTGATAGCTGCTTTCAACTACCTGAAAGGGGGTTCCAAAGAGGATGGATCTATACTGTTCTCAGTGGTACCAGATGACAGAACAAGGAGTAATGGTCTCAAGTTGCAGTAGGGGAGGTTTAGGTTGGATGTTAGGAAAAAAATTTTCACTAGGAGGGTGGTGAAGCACTGGAATGGGTTACCTAGGAAGGTGGTGGAATCTCCTTCCTTAGAGGTTTTTAAGGTCAGGCCTGACAAAGCCCTGGCTGGGATGATTTAGTTGGGGTTGGTCCTGCTTTGAGCAGAGGGTTGGACTAGATACCTGCTGAGGTCCCTTCCAACCCTGATAGTCTATGATTCTAAGATCACATAGCAAAACAGCGATTAAGGCAGGACAAGAAGCATCCTGCCTGCCTGTTCTTGGTTCTGGCTGATAGACCACACTGCCTCCCTACACAGAGTCACTGAAGTGCCTGTGCATGAATTACCTGGACACAAATTTCTGTGCTCTGAAAGGCACAGTGTCTTCCCCCCTGGCATGCTGAAAAATTCAAGCTACTCAGCTGAATTTCTATAACTGGGAAGCAGCTGTACTTGATTTCCAAGGGCACAGGCTAGATCTTTCCTTGCAGTGTGGGTTTAATTGTCGGTGGCTTGCAATGTCCTCCTTGGAGCCTGAAAAACCACTTCTGCCTCAAGCCAACTTGTGCCTTTCCACGTGGCTGTCATCCGCAGCTCTACATTTCTAATGTTTGTTTCCTTTCCTGGGCACGTGCCTGAATTATTCCCTGTGGTGCTTTGCTGCAGGAGAGCAGCACAAGAGCAATATGTAGTTGTTTTTCAAAGGTCCCACAAAAATAGCATCTGGTTTTTGCTGACAAAGTGTTGGCATTGCAATAAAGACATTGCCAATGGCAGGGAATGGGGAATACTCCAATGCTGCCTCTTAGCCAATACAGCCAGGTGACCATAGCAAGGGCATACAGTGTTATGTCTTCACATCACGACCTATTGCAAAGGGATTCCTAGAGCAATCAATCTGCAACTTCCCTCCAGCCTCTTCCTGCCTCTCGCCTGCCCTCAAAGTTAAAGAACTTTGGGGACAGGACAGGGGGTCCCCCCTGAACTTCCACCAGTGCCTGCTGGCGCCTGGGGTCTCCACACAGGCCCTGCTGGCTCCACTGGCCCTATGTAGCTATAATAACCTGGAACTGAACCCAATATGGTTCTTCCCAGAACGTGTGTGCTCTAGGGGGTAAATATGGTATGTGGCATGTCTGGCTAGTGCCCACCAAAGCAGAGATTATGGCTTCAGAATTACAGCTTTAAATTTCATATTTTCCCCTCTCCATTGGACCAGAGCAGTATGGCATACATGGTGCCTACAAGGGAAAGTGTTACCTAGTGATCTAACCTCCAGTCTGGGACCCTCTGAAAGTCTGAATTCTGAGCTGGCATGGGACTCCCTGTGTGGCCTTGGGAACATCCCATAAATACCCATGAGCACAATACTACTATGTTCCTACCTCTCAGGGCCCATGGGAGGTGGCAGCTTGTTAGTGTCTGAAAAGGGGGGATTGTTATAAATCACTCTCTGTTGGGAGCCTTGAGCAAAGCTTAAACAACATGGGATGTTTGAGGACCATTGTCATGAATTTTTCTCGTCTTTCTCATCTAATTACCAGGAGATTGTCATGTAAATGAAATGATCTCCTCAGTCTTTGGGCTGCTCCTCAGGAAGCTGTGACTGAACAAGCTGGTGAAGAACTGATTAAAAAAAGGAGCTGGGTGCAGCTATCCACATGCAAATACCCTGGTAAGCAATGGAGGGTTCTGGCTTCACAATGGTTGCTGTCATGGCTGCTGCCTGCATGAGTCTGGAGGGCAGGGTAAATGCAGGCATTGTGTATTGCCAGGATGCAACCTCACTGGTCCTGAGTTGGAGCCATTGTGGAGAAGTGTTTCCATGGAGCTGCTTGCTGATCATGCACCATCATGATCAGACCCAGCTCTCCCCTGCATGAAAATTTATGTGAAACAAAGTATTTTGGTCATAAAATTCAGCTTTCAACAAGAAAAATCAAAACAAAACTTTTTTTAAAATTTTTGTTAAAATGTCAATTCTATTCAGAGAAAAAAGCCACTTTCATTTTCCAACCACTTGTCTCTCCACTGGAAAAGTTAGAAAAAATATAAAAGAGAGAGGAAGAGGTTTTTTTTCCCCACCAAAACAAATAAAAAAATTCAAAGTATGTTTTGAAAATTTTAATTTAAAATTTTCCATAAAAAAGTAGAAAATGTTGATTTGAAAAATTCAGGTTTGTTTCAACCACATCTAATTTTAAATGGGATGGCCTCAGTTTAATAATAACAATCTCTAGCCCTTTTCCTTGATAGATCTCAACATGCTTCGCAAATGAGGCCAGTATCATCCACAAATTACAAATGTGGGGGAACTGAGGCACAAGGCAGTGAAGTGACTTCCTAACAGCAGAGCCCAGTAATTGATCAAGGGCTCTTGACCTGAGTCTGAGCCCAGTGCCCTATCAATAGTCTCTGCCTCCAGACAGCAACGCACACCAATACAATTATCTTCCTGTTTTGTGTCTGATCTTTGAAAGCCTTACCAACGTGAGTAGCTCCAGGGAAGTCAATAAAACTACTTATGCAAAGAAAGACCTTTGTTTGGAAAAATGTACATCGCCATGAATTCTTTCCAATGAGAACCCAGCATCACTTCCTTTGGGTTGGTGCCCTGTTAAGAACCTACCCTGCTAATGGCTGCAGCTGCTCTTTGAGGAACCAGGTGCTATTAGACCAGTGCTGCTCCAACCCCACAGTTAGTTTGTGACACACACTGAAAGGTCTACATTTGCATGTGAGTTTTTTTTCTTTTTAGTTTCACAGAGAAAAGGTGATTAATTTCAATAGAAAATCAGATTTTCAGGGCCTCTTGTGATCTTACTCTGGGTTTTAAGGTACTCTGACTCCCCTACTGTAGACACTGCATATACTCGGACAGAAGGAGTTTTTCCTCCAGTGTGCACCACCTCTCTGAATGATGGCAGCTGTGCCCTCTTCTCTCGGCTTAGCTGCTGGGAGTTTTGTGATCATATCTGTGTCCCTGAGGGAGCGAGAGTCATGCTCTTGCTGGTTATAAGTTGCAAGTGTAGACCAGGTCTTAGGCCAGATCTACACAGGAAGAGGTTTCCCAGTCCCAGCAAACCACCCTAGTGTACACACAGAGTTTATATGAGCAAAAAGGTAAATAGTTTATATTGAGTCTCCAAGCAAAAAAATGCGATATCAGCAAATGCACTTTTATGCTGATATAACTGTGTCTATACTAGGGCTTTCGCCAGGGTAGAAATGTGCCAAAAGTATCACTTCCCTAATTATTAACATTGCTAGACCAGGAAAAGTTTCCAGTGTAGATCTTGCCTAAACCACCTTTAAGTTGAGTCAAAATTTTCATTGCAATCAATGGAGAATTTTGCCTGTGGCTTCAAAGAAGCCAGGATATGGCCCTTAATATATAACTCTTCTATGTCAAGAACTGCCCAATTCATTCTTTCTCTTTCAAATTCTGTGTAACCATTTGCTTCGGGACTAGGAGGTCATGGCCACATTTCCAGAAGTGCTCAGCAGCCAGCAGCTCCCATTGTTCTACTGGGTGGTTGCTTCTCCATTGTTCTCAAGGAGAGCTAATGGGCACCTATGAAAATCTGGCTCCTCTATGTTCAATTTTAGCTCACAATGAAACCTCCCGGCCAGTTCTATAGCTCTGAAACTAGGAGGAAGTGTTACCGAAAGTACTGCGGCAAAGCTCTCCAGCAGCAAAGCTGCTTTGTTTCCTGTTGCTAGAAACAAATCCAGCCCTCCAACAGACACCACTCTGTGGGGTCCAGAGGCCAAAGCCATCCGTGGGGTCACACCCTGGATCTCAGGGGCATTGCACCAGGGAGGAGGTCAAGTTGTGGGACCCAATCCTGAAGCCCTCACGTGAAGATCATCATGCACAGACATGTCCAGGTGACTTGCCCTGGGAGTTAGGGCTGCAGGCTCTGGCCCTGGGATCAGTGACCAGATTCCCCTTGGCGTCACCTGCAGAAAGGGCAGGCCGGAAAGGCATCGGCCTTGTGCAAGTGACTCCTCCTCTGGTGTAACCTTCATAGCTGGAGCTGAACCGATGCCTCTAGCTCAGCTTGAGTGTGTTTGCATTGGCATGGTGCCACAAGCGCAGGCTGTCTGGAATTGAGAGATGTCCACACTGCATGGTGTGCATTTTTGGGAGTGCACTGCCTTATGGGGAGATGTACAGACTTCCTGGCACTGCACCAAGGCCAGCTGTATCCTGGGCATTCTCATTCCAGATTGTGAGGGCCTCCAGGAGACTAAAGGAATTGTGGGAAGAGGGAGTCAAACTTCCATAGTTCCCTCCACTGTATCCCCAAACTCACCTGGTGCTGGAGCCACTTCCAAACTAATGTTCATCAGCAAGGAACTGGTGCAGAGAAACTGAGACAGAAAAGCAGGGGCATCTCACGCGTGAGCAGGCAGGCAGAGCCTGAGTCAGCAGCTGGAGGGGTGAGCCAGGGATGGGTGATGGAGTTGGGCAGGGAGGAGTTAATGCAAGTGGCTCTGAAGGACAGAGGTCTCACTGCATTTTGGGTTTAGCAGCCAACAATGTAGCCTCCTCACACCATAAAAATAAAAAAAGCCGTTGCTGGGTACAGTCACACAAGTGCTAAATATAGGGGGAGTTTAAAAAACACAGTTATGCAAACTGTCAATGTGAACAGACATATTCTCAGGGGAGATCAAATCAGTAACAGGAAAACTGTGCTCTTGCGTTTGGAAACAACGTGCTAGCCTGTGCGCCGTAGTCCATAGTTTGGCTCCTAAATCAGGTACCTGGATTTCAGAGGTGCTGAGCTGAGTGCCCTGGACTGAGGACTGGCAGCCCATGTGAAGGGACGGGGGAGTTCTGAGTCAGGGCCAGATGCTCTCTCCTGGTTTCAGACCATTTGGAGCACCTGAGTGACACAAAGGGGCCAGTACCCAGTCACAACTAAGGATTCCCCTCGGTGGGGGGAGATAACTTTGAAAGCAGGGGATGGATTCCCCCACCACCCACTCCATCTGTCCTGCAATATGGAACATGCTGGGAAACAGAAAGTGGGGGGAGAGCTCAGCTTCATTCTGCTCTGCAAATTCTAGGTAACCAAGGTCAGCTGTCATGTTGGAGCAGCCCCTAAGCTGCTCTAACTTACATGGAAACTAGGACCATAGCAGCAGCCATGACAGTAACTATTGTGAAGCCAGAACCCTCCATTGCTTACCAGGGTATTTGCATGTGGATAGCTGCACCCAGCTACTTTTCTAAACAGCCTGTTCTTCACCAGCTTGTTGAGTTACAGCTTCCCGAGGAGCAGCCCAGTGACTGAGGAGATCATTTCATTTACATGAAAACGCCTGGTAATTAGATGGGAAAGACGAAAAAAATCCATGACAATGGTCCCCAAACATCCCATATTGTTTAAGCTTTGCTCAAGGCTCCAGACAGAGGGTGATTGATAACAATCCCCCCTTTTCACAGACACTAACAAGCTGCTGCCTCCCATCTACCCTGAGAGGTAGGACTATTGTGCTCCTGGGATATTCCCAAGGCCATGCAGGGAGTCCCAGACTGGATGTCGTTCTGCTCCGTAAGACTTTTGCTTGTAGGCACCATGTGTGTAATATTGCCCTGACCCAGTGGAGACGGGCAAATCATAGAATATCAGGGTTGGAAGGGACCTCAGAAGGTCATCTAGTCCCACCCCCTGCTCAAAGCAAGACAATCCCCAGACAGATTTTTACTCCAGTTCCCTAAATGGTCCCCTCAAGGATTGAACTCACAATGCTGGTTTTAACATGCTCAAACCACTGAGCTATCCCGTAATTCTGAACATCTTTGCTTTGGTCGTTTGATTCAGCAAGATGCCTTCTCCCCACCCCTGGCATTAGCAATGTACTTATTTCAATGCCAAGTCTTTGCCAGCAAAAACCAACCATCCAAAAGCCATTTTTGGGGGGGAAGGGGGTTATAAAAACAACTATATAGTGTTCTTGTGCTGCTCTCCTGCAGCAAAGCACCACAAAGAATAGTTTAGGAACCTGCCCAGGAAAGGAATCAAACATTAGAAACAGGGGGAACTGATGACAGCCAAGTGGAAAAGCACAAGTTGTCCTGAAGAATAAGTGGTGGTTTCAGGCCCTGAGGAGGATATTGCAAACCACCAAGCATTATAAAAACACTGCAAGAAAGTGCTAGCCTGTGCCCTTGGAAATCAAGTACAGCCAGTTCCCAGTTACAGATACCCAGCTCAAAGTGTTACCAAGATTCAGGATTTTTTCCCTGAGTCTGATGATAATTATTGTTTTCCTTAAAGCTCCAGCTCCTGGAGTCAAGTGGAGATGTGATGATTTCAGACTTCAGTCTTAAACAAAAAGTATGTTTCTAGCCCTCGTGGCTGTGGAGAAAGCTTCATTATGTGTCCCCAGGGCACCCTAAAGACTCAAAAAGCAGAAGACAAATAAAAAGAACAGCAACTCTATCATTTTTAAATAATCTCATGATTTAAAGCCAATCTCATGATTTTTTTTATGAACCTGACTCATGATTTTTGTAAATTTAAGGTTGGCAATACTGCAGCTGAGTAACTTGAATTTTTCATCATACCTGAGGGGTCGGGAGAGGGGAGATGCTTTGTCTGTCAGAGCACAAAAATTTATGTCCAGGGTTATGCATGCCTAGTTGCTGCAGTGACCATGTGTAGGGAGGCAGTGTGGGCTATCAGCTACAACAGAAAACAGCCAGGACACTTGGGCTCTAGCCTTGCCTCAGTAACTGTCTTGCAGTGTGATCTCACACACGTCACCTAAACTCACAGGCCAAGATTGTCAAAAACGGCTAATGGTTTTGGATGCCCAACTTGAAACATGTTGAAAGGGCTCAATTTTCAGAGAGAGGGAGGGCAGCATGCAGTGTGCCATCCTGGGATCCCAGAAATTGGAGTGCCTCAAAAAATCACTTTTGAAACACCCTTAACTCTGCAGAAGCAAGCCACGATGTGAGTGCTATGTATTTATTATGTGACAGAATGGGTACACAGCTGTTTGGTGCCTGCAGTGAAACCAAATGACACCTGCTCTGGATTCCCCTTTCCTTGTGAATGCTGCTGTTCTCCCATCTGCCCATTTGATATGTAACATGTACCTGCAGGCTCACTCACTTGCCCACATGGAAAGTGATGCTAGTTCATTAATTATAAAAAACAACCCCATAAGCAGCCTGTCAGCAAGGGCCATGCAGCTCCGAGCACTGCAGCTGGGAGCAGTTCTGTTTAGTGCCTTGGTGTCAGGTTTGGCAGAGCTTGGCCCTTGACCCAGGCCTCGATGATGCCCCCATACCACTGACAAAGTGGCTCAACTCTCTTTCTGCAGAGCTGGCTGCAGCACTGTTGTAAAACACACTGGCATGATCAAAGTAGGGCCTCCCAGTGCTCCGGCCCCATGGAGAGTAGTGAGAACAAGAGATCTTGGGAGCATCCCTGATAAAAGTCAGGTTAGGGCCAGATCTGCCAAGGGACTTCAGGGCTAAATGACACTTTCAGGACCTCAGTCCAACATTTAGGCACCACTGAAATCCTCAGCACCCCTGCTCAGCTGCTGCCAAGCACTGTAGGTGCCAACACCTCTGCCAGTACAGTGCCAAGGCTCCTAGGTTTCCACCACTGCGCATGCACAAATATGCCACTGAGCAGTTTGGTACCTAGCTCATGCTCCCATCCTAGCAGGAGTCTCAGATTAGGCATTCCCACCCTGTGTCTCCCCTGCAGGGCCTGAGCCAGTGGGTGTGCTCAGAGCAGACGAGGCAGGATTTGAAACCAGGTTCCTCATGTCCCCGGGGAGCAGCCTGCCCTAGTGGCAATAGGGGGCGGGGTGGGGGGCCTCTCACACTTTTATTTTTCCTGCAAAATGGCTGCCCTGGCTGAGGCCCCCAGTGCCAAGAGAATCCCGAGTGGAGCAAGGCATGTCCCTCCCACCTGGCCTTAGGCAGGTCTTACTCTTGGGGGCGGGGCTTATGGCCCACCCGTCCCACCAGCATTTCCCACTGGCTAGCTTAGATGGCTCCTGCTAGCTCTCCGCATGCAGTGTTTAGGGAGCCTGGGTCCTTAACTCCGGGCTGCAGAGGGTCTACAAGTTAGGTATTGCAAGTCCTAAGTCCCCTGGTGCACTGAGCACTTAGTAACTATGCTGTAGGTCTGTTCGAGTGCCTGCTGTTCAGAGCACCACTGCTGACGCCATCCCAAAGCTGCCTGCATTTCAGTGGTCAGAGGGTGAGTCCTGCATCGATATATATAGGGCTGCCAGTGAGTGACATGGGCACTTTTGCATGTATCGCCGTGGGCTGTAGAGTACAGGATTCTTCGGGTGGCAGGCCAGGGCAATGCAAGGAGCTGGGCATGTTGCTTCCTGAGCACAGCACTGGAGAGCAGCTGGCAGAAGGAGCAGGCACTTGGTGTGCCGGTGCCTGGAGCCACCCCTGGCTGAAAGCAGCTCCCCTCTCTTCCCCGGCGGAAGCAAAATGTGGCGTGGTAGTAGAGTACTCAAGTGGGGTGGCCTATGCAGCTAATTTATCACTGCGCTCCTACACTCGGGCTAGGCTAGAATGTGATCTCGCCCCCCTAGGTCAGCAAGCAACAATAATGTGAAGCTACAGCTGCTGCTTGGGCAAAGCCTTCTGTCAGAGGCTGGGCGTGTCTAGGTGTGGCTCCTGCCCGTCGCTCTAGTGCCTGAGTATCTGTCATGGGTAAAGCACCCTATGGCCTGTGCTTTCACTAGGAAGGGCATGGTGACTGCCGCATACACTTGGTTTGCCTCTTTTCAGGCCCTGCCACACCACTGCATGCTGTGAACACATTATCTGCTCCAACGTAGTGCCGCAGCAGGATGGAGCCTAGAACCAGCCCAGAGAGTGGGGCAGGTAGCTCTGGTTTTAAGGCAATACAAATTTTTTAAAAATGCTTCATTATTATGGGTAACAGTAGTTTATATCTCCATTAAAATGGCAAGAGACTCACCAAGCTTCAGCCTCACTTCCCGGTGAGCCAGAGAGAGGGACCAGCTGGCCAGAAGACACTCATGCTCCAAGAATCCCTCTCCCATGAGCATGAAGGCAGAAGAGAAGTTGGCCAATCAGAAGCCTTGAGGCTGTCTGCTCCAGCAGATTAGCTCCCCTTTGCTAATGTGGTGAGGGTTGGAGACTGGGAAGGGGAGGAGGGGTAGGCAAAAGAGACTGGAGGAAAGACAACTGAGGGAGATGGAGAGGCTGGAGCTGTGGTTGCCTCCACGATGCTAGACAAGGGGGGAAGTGCCAAACATTCATTAACTAGAGTGACAAATTCAGAGATTCTAATGCCAGAAAGGACCATTGTGATCAGCTAGTCTGACCTCCTGTATAGCCCTGCAGAGACCCTCACCCAGCAGCTGGGTGAGCCCGATAACTTGTGATTGAACAATACACCTGCTGCTTGTTATAAGTAAACCCCAGATGTACTATAGTGTGGAAAAGTCCATGGTAAGAGCTTGCCTTAAGCCTCAAAACCAAAGAAATGTAGAATAAATACTAGTCCTGGGTGATGCTTTTCTACCTTATCTCATGTCTTTAATTACAGAAGAATTAAATGCCAATCTGTTACCAATGTAAGAATCTGCGTAAACAGACATTAGGAGCAGAGAATATTTTTTCTCTGATTTTTATCAGCAACAACATTTCCTAGTAATAACATCAATCATATGCGATTGTTAACAAATAATTGTATACATTCCTGGCTGACATTGTAAAAACAGCAACCACAATATTTGCTCAATAGCTCATGCTTTAAATTACCAGGGAAATGTGTTTGCTTTGAAGTTTCACTACTTGCTTTATACGGTGCTGTTACAAACGTTTAAGGAGTGTTCCACTTAAATTCTACACACCAGATAGCTTTGGAGGTACAGGAAGGCTAAAAAGTGCTTAAAAGATAGACTACACTCGAAACAAGGCTTGCCTGTTGCTGCTAGGACTGCCTACCAAACATGCAAAGCAAAGATACAGTGGAAGTTTGGAGTTAAGATTAACAGTCACAACAGTGTGCAGATCCCTAAACGCACATTCTGAATTCCTGTTGGATGGTTCAGAGCGGTTATTAAGAAGCTGGGGGGCAGGAAGGGAGAGAATCCGTTGAGACTGTAGGAAAAAATTGGCATGTTTGTTTAACTTCAGGAACAAAAATACTGCAGTAGCAGCAGCAAGGGTCTAATACATCTATCGCTTCCCTCTCTCTCTCAGGGTACGTCTACACTACAGGATTATTCCGATTTTACATAAACCGGTTTTCTAAAACAGATTGTATAAAGTCGAGTGCATGCGGCCACACTAAGCACATTAATTCGGCAGTGTGCGTCCATGTACCGAGGTTAGCGTCGATTTCCGGAGCGTTGCACTGTGGGTAGCTATACCCGTAGTATCCCATAGTTCCGCAGTCTCCCGCCGCCAAATTGGAATTCTGGGTTGAGATCCTAATTGCATGATGGTGCAAAACAGTGTCCGTGATTCTGAGTAAATGTCGTCACTCACTCCTTTCCTCCGTGAAAGGCAACGGCAGACAATCATTTCGGACCTTTTCCCTGGATTGCCTGGCAGAGTCCATAGCATGGGCAAACCATGTGAGCCTTGTTTCTTGTGTTCACTGTCACCATATGTGTATGGATGCCGGTCTGACAGGGCGGTACTGCAGTGCTACACAGCAGCATTTCAATTGCCTTTGGCACAGACAGCAGAGACAGTATCAGTTGTTCGGTGTTGTCTGCCCTGCCATTGTAAATGGCGATGAGGATGACGGTTATCAGTTGTTCATGTACCATCTACTGCTGTCATGGGTGCTCGCTGGGCTGGCCCCTTTGCTGAGGTCGGCTGGGGGCGCAAAAGACAAAATGGGGATAGTTGCTCCCAGCAGTCAATCCCTCTCTTTATGTTGTATCTTAAAAAATAGAGTCAGTCCTGCCTAAATATATGGGGCGTTGTTCTATGAGATGCCAGTGTATCAGGAGAAGCAGGGAGCACAGCTGCTCTGTTAGATTCCCCAGACAATGATGAGCTACATTGCCATTCTAGGTACGTCCCCCTACAACAACCCCACCGTTGCTTTCCTCATCCCCCAACCCTCTGGGCTCGTCGTTGTGTCGCATGGTGTCCCCCTCCATTGGTGGTGATGAAGTAAAAAGAAATGCAGGATAAGACACTGCTTTTTAGTGAGATAAAATGAGGGAGGCAGTCCTCCAGCTGCTATGATAGTCAAGCAGGACATTAAACAGTGGGCAGAAGTTGTCTGGGTGTGGGAAGAGGAAGCCCATTCCTCCCATCTGCTATGATAGTCCAGGGCAGTACAGAATCTTTTCTTAGACATGAAATGGGAGGGGCTGATGGAGCTCAGCCCCCCAAGTTGCTATGATGAAGATGGGTTTACCAGTTCATTCTGTTACCATCTGCCGGGGAACAAACCAGGAGTCATTTCTATTTTTACCCAGGGCGCCCCAGCTGACCTCATCTGAGGCAGCCAGGGATGCACTCATAGTGAGATGATTACAGATGGCTACCCAGAGTCCTTCTGGACTGTACCGTCTGCCACGGGAAAGGATCGTTGGGGGACGGCGATGCTGCTGTTCCAGTGCGCAATAGCACCGCCCGTCTTACCAGCAGCTGCGACGGTAGAACTTATGGTGACACTGAAAAAAGTCAAGAACAACAATTTTTTTCCCTTTTCTTTCGGGGGGTGGGGGGAGGGCGGGGTAAATTGACCGAGATATACCTCTGAACCACCGCCGGACTAATGTGTTGGACTCTACAGGCATTGGGAGCTCAAGCCAAAATGCAAAAATAACTTTTTGGAGCTGAGGGGACTGGTGGATAGTGGAGTCTCTCTGGTAGTAACGGCCCTCCCTCTCATGAGCGTCCATTTGATTCTTGTGGCTTTCCGTTTTCGTACGCTTGCACACAGCAACTGTGTGTGGAACTCTATATCATAGACTGCCGGAGATTTTTTTTCAAATGCGTTTGGCATTATTCTCGTTCTGTAACGGAGGCTGGATAGAACATGATTTGTTCCTCATTACATAGCGGGATCAGATCCAGTATCTCCGTACGGCCATGCTGGAGCTCTTTTTGGATTTGGGACTTGCATTGCCACCCGTGCTGATCAGCAGCGCACGCTGGGGCAACAGAAAGTAATTTCAAAAGTTCGTGGGGCTTTTCCTGTCTACCTGGCCAGTGCATCTGAGTTCAGATTGCTTTCCAGAGCGGTCACAATGGTGCACTGTGGGATACTGCCCGGAGGCCAATACCGTCGATTTGCGGCCGCACTAACCCTAATCCGACATGGCAATATCGATTTCAGTGCTACTCCTCTCGTCGAGGAGGAGTACAGAAACCAGTTTAAAGAGCCCTTTATAGCGATATAAAGGGCCTCGTTGTATACACGGGTACAGGGTTAAATTGATTTAATGCTGCTAAACGCATACTGTAGACCAGGCCTCACTCTCTATTCCTACTGAACACAAAGGGAGTTTTGCCAGTGATTTCAGTAGAGCCAGAATCGGGCCATGTCAATAGTTTCATTTCACACTGTGAGCACCACAGACTGCTTCCTGTGGCATTTCGAAACAGGCCATGTTTCTCTCTCCCCAGGGGGAGAGCTGTGTGTGTGCAGGGAGGGTTTGGTATGGGTTCGCTGGTTTATTTGTTTTTTAAATGTCCACGCTGCTCTGTGTTTCTATTAGAGAAGGCAGGTTGGAGCAGTGCGCCTGCTACTTAGAGTGGAAGGTGGGAAGGGTTGGGATGGCCCTTACTTGCTGGGGGAGTCCATTCCTCAGTCTCTGGCCTGCCCCATGGGGGTCTGTCTCCTGCACAGATGAGCTTTCCCCTGATGGTGGGAAGTTCCACTGGGCTAGAGGAGTGGAGCTGTCGAACACAGTCTGCAGCCCAGATCCTTCGGCTCTCTGCGGCTGTGTCTACACAACACACATTACGGTGGCAGCTACACCTGTAGCACTGTACTGTCGACACTTGCCCCAGCAACAGAAAGGGCTTTTCTGGCCCTGTAGTAAATCCACCCCCTCAAGAAGTGGTAGCTAGAGCAATGGAAGAATTCTTCCTTAAACCTATAGGTGTCTATAGCGGGGCTTAGCTTGGCTTTGCTCCAGCACTGCGAGGTGTGACTTTTTCACACCCCTGAGCAACACAGCTAGGCTGACCTGAGTTTTAGACCAGCCTTCGATAAAATGGGCCCGGTTGTGGAGTGCCTTGAAGAAAATGGCTGATAGGATATAGATGAAGCAAAGAATTGGCCTACGGTTTTGATGGTCATCTTTTTCTTTCACATGCATCACAAGCCGATATCTACATTGTTTAGCCATCTAACTGCAGCACCATCCAGCATACCAAGGTTGTGCACTCCTCCACCACATGTCTGGGCCTCAGCATTGCTGGGACAACTGGGCTAAGCAGACACTCTGGCCATTGTGTTTGGCAGCCTGTTAACCCTAGTCCAGGATCTGCATTGCAGGCTGCAAACAGGTCGGTATAAATCAGGCTCCTGGACGTCACCAGCATGCATGTCTCTCTATCCCAAAGCTGATGATGCTCTGCAAGGATATAGCTGTCGGCTCTGATATGTTTTCATTCATCTGAGACTGGCACTGGACCATCAGCACTGGTTGTAAGTGCATGAAGAGCCATTGACAAAGGATGTTGTGAAGTCAGTTGTGGCAAGTCAGCAGGCACTGCAGGTGAAGGTATTTTCTCCTGGAGGAGGGCAGATCTCTCCAGTGGTGCCCTCTGGCATTCATAGAACATTTGCCTCTGCTCCCAGGAGGTTCCTGGATCAAGGCAGTGTGTGACATAATTGTTTTCTTTAAGCATTCTAGGTGGGACCGGTTTGACTCCTAAATAAGTGACAACAGGCTGGAAAGCGAATGGATGATCCTCAACACAGACTGTAAGGGGCTGACTGACCAGGTGATTGTTCAGATGAGAGGTTGTGACCAACATCTTAAGCTCACTTTAGGTGTCTCCACTGATGAAGGTAAGTGGTCAGAGCATTCATGTCCTGGCTGAATGATCCTTCATGATCGTGTAGACTGTTACCCATATCAGCAAGACAGATGTCATCCAGATGTCATCCGCATATACTTATTGGCTTTACCCACTGATAGGCCATAACTATCTATGTTAAAAAGGAGAGGAGCTCGAGTGGATCCTTACTGGAGTGCATTACAGAGGCACCTAAGATATCTGATTATGTCTCCAGTTTGCACGATGAAGCTCTGATTCATTATCATTTCCATGAAGAACCTCACCATGGGCTTACAGGGAATAGTCTGCAACAACTTGGAGGGCAGCCCGATATGTCAGATAGTCATATGCCACTTACAGATCTACCAGAGCAGTGCCAAACTTGACGTGATCTTGTGTACACCATCCTCATCTGAAGCTGTCCTGAACAAAGGGCAATTGTGATTCAATAACCTTGTTGGGTGCATCAGAATCAGTCTCTTCATAAGCTTGTATGTGACACAAAGGAGAGAGATGGGTCAATAGCTCTTGGGCTCTTCCACCAGTTTTCCTGATTTTGGCATAGCTTCAACTTTTGGCCATGCGCCATACTTTTGGGATGCAGTTCTTCTGGGAACATCAGCTGAGGAACCAAAGCAGCCAGCTTTGGGGCCCAGATGAAGTAGGAACTCCATATGGATATAATCCAGACCTGGAGCTTTTCCTGTCTGCATAATTGTGAGGCCTGGTCCAGCTCTTACTTTGAAGAAGGAGCCACCAGGTTCGAATCCACACTAGGAACTTTCTACCTCACTGCAACCTCAGTTTTGACCTCATGGCTGAAAGACTTATCT
The DNA here is from genome assembly GCF_003597395.2 of Chelonoidis abingdonii. NCBI lineage: Eukaryota > Metazoa > Chordata > Testudines > Testudinidae > Chelonoidis > Chelonoidis abingdonii. The sequence goes on along the minus strand of NC_133773.1, from coordinate 2,120,099 downwards.
AAGTTCTGTGTACATTCAATAGCCACTAACTGAGATGTGATAACATTTGCAGTAACTGGAAACTCCTTTTGGCTGAGGCTGGAATCTCCAGTAAGTCTTTTGATGGTCTGCCAGGCTTTCCAGCTAGAATGAGTGAAGTCCATCTGTGTGACTGTGACTGTCTCTCTCCTTGAATGAGTTCCTTGCTCTTATTAATGGCCTCCTGTTCATTACCAGCACATCTGAGTTATGAAAGAGTTTAATTGCCTCTGACAACCACCCAGGGATATACTCTTGGCAATAGCCCCTTTAGAGATCAATTTCTTAGCAGCTGCCTGAACTAATTCACAGAAATTTTGGTAGGAGTCATTTATATTAGCTGGACAAATCACGTCAAACTTGCTGATAGATGTCTCTAGGTCTGCTTGAAAGAATATCCATCCAGCTTTCTGAAATTCCACTAGGCCTCCTGTAGGCTACTTGTTCCTGATATCTACAAGCCTCTGGTGATCAAAGATGGCCAATGCTGAGACTTTGGGAAAACTTCAAGCAACCTTTTGCTCTATGATCCTGGTGGCAGTTACTTGGATGATGAAAAGGAGATGTCAGGTGACAAGCCCACTGCCAATCTGCTACTGTGAACGCTTGGTGTTTGCTGTGGGTCATAGAGGAGGTGCAGGTCAGTTGTGGATGCCCACTCTAATAAACTCTCTCCATCTGCATTGTTGTCAGGGTATTTCCAACTGACAGGCAGGAACTGAAGTGGCCACAGCAGATGGAAGAACACGGAAAGGTGGGCAGAGTGGGGTTGGCCAGTTAACGATGGAGACCATAAGCTCGTTTTCCTTTAGTGCTTGTCATTCAATGGTGTCATTTGGACCAGTTGTCAATATAATGACAGCAGCCAGCCCTTCTCTAACATAAGACACCATCTCATATTGTTTGTACTAGTGATGAGCCACGTCAGCCTAGCACTGAAAGTTGCACACTGGTGGTTGAGTACATCTCAAGAACCAAGATTAGGTGTGCTTCAAGGTTTGTAGCTCAGTAGGGGAGGATATCTCAGTATTGAACGGCAGCATCTTGAGAACCAGTCCCACTGCTAGGATTTGCAGCTCTGGACCTGAAAGGGGCCCTGTAGGAAGATGGCTCATTTGGGCGGATCGTCACTGTAGTGGGGTGAGCACCTCAGTCCAGAGAGAAAGGGGTTAATACCAGCTCTGGGAAAGGGCTGCCCCAGGGAGCCAATCAGGTGAAGGCAGGTAGCAGCCAATCCAGGCCCAGTAGGGCTGGTATAAAAAGGGCTGTGAGCTAGGAGGCAAGGAGTCTCACCCCAGCCTTGAGGTGGGAAGGACCAGGCTGCCTGGGAGCACAGGGTACCTTCAACAGAGCAGTGCTAGGGAAGGGGCAGGCTGAGCTGGGGCGCTCAGGCGTGATGACCTCCCAGGCTGAGGCCTGATAGGAAGGCCTAAGGACATACTGGGGCTGCAGGGAAAAGGCAACAGGTCCAACCCCCTAGCCAATGATGAGTAGCCGCTTCAGACTGCAGTTTGCCCCCAAGAGATGGGGCTAGATGAAGACTGGCAGTGGGTCACTGAGGTGAGGTGGGCTCAGGAGAGTGGGGTCCAAACCATGGTCCAGGAGGGATGTGGGGCCTATATGTGGTGGAGATAAAGAGACTGCAGAGGGGTAGGTAACAGAGGGCAAGACACTGGCCCATAGAGCAGCAGAGAATCCTGTGGCACCTTATAGACTAACAGACGTTTTGGATCATGAGCTTTCGTGGGTGAATACCCACTTCGTCAGATGAATGTAGTGGAGATTTCCAGGGGCAGGTATATATATGCTAGCAAGCAAGCTAGAGATAACGAGGTTAGTTCAATCAGGGAGGATGAGGCCCTGTTCTAGCAGTTGAGGTGTGAAAACCAAGGGAGGAGAAACTGGTTCTGTAGTTGGCAAGCCATTCACAGTCTGTTGTTCAACCCTGAGCTGATGGTGTCAAATTTGCAGATGAATTGAAGCTCAGCAGTTTCTCTTTGAAGTCTGTCCTGAAGTTTTTTTGCTGCAGGATGGCCACCTTAGGTCTGGTATAGTGTGGCCAGGGAGGTTGAAGTGCTCTCCTACAGGTTTTGTATATTGCCATTCCTGATATCTGATTTGTGTCCATTTATCCTTTTCCGATAGAGAACTGTCCAGTTTGGCCGAATGTACATAGCAAAGGGGCATGCTGGCATATGATGGCGTATATTACATTGGTGGACGTGCAGGTGAATGAACGGTGATGGTGTGGCTGATCTGGTTAGGTCCTGTGATGGTGTCCAGTGTAGATATGTGGGCAGAGTTCACTTCAGCCTCCTGGCCACATATAGCAGACCTTAAAGTGGCCATCCTGCAGCAAAAAAACTTCAGGACAGAACTTCAAAGAGAAACGCTGAGCTTCAATTCATCTGCAAATTTGACATCATCACTCAGGGTTGAACAAAGACCTGTGAATGGCTTACCAACTACAAGACCAGTTCTCCTCCCTTGGTTTTCACACCTCAACTGCTAGAACAGGGCCTCATCCTCCCTGATTGAACTAACCTCGTTATCTCTAGCTTGCTTGCTAGCATATATATACCTGCCCTGGAATTTCCACTATATTCATCTGACAAGAGTGGGTATTCTCCACAAAAGCTCATGATCCAAAACGTCTGTTAGTCTATAAGGTGCCACAGGATTCTCTGCTGCTTTTACAGATTCAGACTAACAAGGCTACCCCTCTGATACTTGGCCCATAGAGGGTGCTCCAGGGCTGAGAGAGTTAAGTTCCCTGACAACCAGGAGGAGGCACCACGGCAATGAGTACACGCCGTGCTACTGTCACACAGAACACAAGCTGCTGTTCCACATTGTCTCTCCTTTCATTTTCCTTTACATTACCCATGGGGAGCACTATGAGAAGGCAGTAGATGTGGACCTCTTTTTTGATGATCACCCAACCACTTACAGAATCTAGTGAGAAGAAATAACAGCGTATAGGTATATCTGAGTATCTAAAACCAGAACACAGTGTAAAAGAGGAATAAATAGCTAGTAAAAATGCTGCCTCAGCCAGAACAGGCCATTTAGTTTATTTAAGGTGCCTGTCACCATAAGAGCAAGGTGTTGTCTTGCGAATATTGAAGAGCAATACATTATACTTGGCTGCCCACAGTGGCTGGCATTAACTGCCCTTCTGCCAAGGACAATAAACATCAGAACAGCCACACTGGGTCAGGCCAAAGGTCCATCTAGCCCAGAGTCCTGTCTGCCGACAGTGGCCAATGCTAGGTGCCCCAGAAGGAATGAACAGAAGCAAAGCAGAAGTCACCATATAATAAAGACTCTGTATTGGGCTGCATTGCTACATAGATACAAGCTGTGCAGAGAGGAGAGTTTGGGATGTGGGGGAGCCCAATGGCTGCTGCATCAGGCAGGCATGCACAGTGGCAAGGCCTCCAGGCAGTTCATGGCTTTGAAGCTATAGCAAACATCTAGATGGCATCAAGAAGCCAATGTAATGAGCAAACGGGCTTTACACAAGGTGTTTGCCTGGATGCTTACTCAATCTGAACTAGGCAGACTTTCCTGTTGTCCTAAGTAGAACAAATGGTATGCACTGAGGATGCCCATAAGCTATAGAGGCCACATGAGAAAGAAATGGCCTCCAGGGCTGGCCAGTCACAGGTGGGACCACAGACTCATAGAAGATTAGGGTTAGAAGAGACCTCAGGAGGTTCTAGTCCAACCCCCTGCTCAAAGCAGGACCAACACCAACTAAATCATCCCAGCCAGGCTTTGTCAAGTTGGGCCTTAAAAACCTCTAAAGATGGAGATTCCACAACCTCCCTAAGTGAAATAGTGTTTCCTAATATCCAACCTAGACCTCCCCCACTGCAACTTGAGACCATTGCTTCTTGTTCTGTCATCTGCCACCACCGAGAACAGCCGAGCTTCATTCTATTTGAAACTCCCTTCAAGTAGTTGAAGGCTGCTATCAAATCCCCCCTCACTCTTTTCTTCTGCAGACTAAATAACCCCAGTTCCCTCAGCCTCTCCTCATAAGTCATGTACTCCAGCCCCCTAATCATTTTCATTGTCCTCCGCTGGACTCTCTCCAATATGTCCACACCCCTTCTGTAGTGGGGGACCAAAACTGGACACAATACTGCAGATGTGGCCTCACCAGTGCTGAATAGAGGGGAATAATCACTTCTCTCGATCTGCTGGCAATGCTCCTACTAATGCAGCCCAATAGGACGTTGGCCTTCTTGGCAAAGAGGGCACACTGCTGACTCATATCGCTTCTCATCCATTGTAATCCCCAGGTCCTTTTCTGCAGAACTGCTGTTTAGGCAGTCAGTTCCCAGCCTGTAACAGTGCATGGGATTCTTCATCTTAAGTGCAGGACTCTGCACTTGTCCTTGTTGAATCTCATCAGATTTCTTTTGGCCCAATCCTCCAATTTGTCTAGGTCACTCTGGACCCTATCCAGAGTATCTCAGACACTGCTGTCTGATAGCACAGGGGCAGCAATGGATTAATTAGCAACCTGTGGCTGAACCTGACCCGTTGACTTGGTAACGAAGACACTGTCTCGCCCCTCTGCCAACCAGAGCTACTCCTGCCCCACCAGGGTGACTCACAGCCAGTTTGCATTCATGCAGGGCCCTGTCTCAGGGAGGCACTGGGAGACCTGAATTTGGGCATGCTGGGAAGGTGATGCATTAGCTGCCTAGTGCTGGTACTGGAGCCATGAACAACATGAGTGACGTTTCCTGTAGCTTTCACAGGAGAGTTGGCAAAACGGAAACCCTCGCTTTGGGGTCTTCCAGGGTGAGCAAAGGGGCAGCCAGATCTACATGCTGGGCGTGCCCTGAGCAACCCCCTGAGGGACCGGCCTGCCCACCTTGGCACAGTCCTGCAGCCAGGTGGCCGATGCGCTGCAGTCAGGGGCTCACTGCTGCGACTGGCTCCCAGCAGGGACTGCAGGCCAGTGCAGTCTCAGGTGAAGAGGGAGAGAGATGAAATCAACATGCAGCCTTTAGTGGCATTAGCCTCACTACACCCTTGTGAGACAAGGCAGTGCTATTATCCCCATTGTACAGATGAGGGAACTGAGACACAGATAGGCTCAGTAGCTTGTCCCGGGTCACCCAGGGAGTCTGTGGAAGATCAGGGGACCAAAGTCAGGTCTTCCAAGTCCCACACTAGCACCCTAACTACTGGGCCGTTCTTCCACTCTATGTGTACTAGCTCAGTAGCTGTATATTTTTTGTCACAGATGCTACACTGCAGCAGTGCTATGCCCCTCCGTCTGACTGAACGGGCTGAAATTCTACCCAGCACTCTCACACACTGGGCTTTTTACCCGCAATTGTTAGTTCATTTGGAGGTTTAGAAGTAAAATTGGGGTGGGGCAGTGATACTTCAGATCTGATGGCAGTGGCAGTTCTGAGGAGAACACATTTCTATAGAGCACACGCTGAGAAAAGGAGCAATGGCCAAGCAGAAGACTTTGCTAAGAAGAAGTCACTTTAACTCATGTCATGGCTGAGGGACAGAATTCTTAGCCCCGGCGTTGCCCAGATGCACACAGCCAGCCCATGAGTATCTCCTGGTCTGAGTACAGTTGGGTTACTCTAGTGCGGGTGCCAGTTCACTGTGCACCACTGGCCAAGACTCCAAAAAGCCACTTCCTTGTCGCAGCATGGCTGTGGGAGAGCTGCTCCTCCACTTCCCAGCCCACTGATGCAGTGGAAAGACACCATTGCCTTCCTGTCTAGGCATTGATGCTCCACTGTGCAGTTGTGCAGGGCAGCTCACTGCTGACCTTACTTTAACCTGATGAAATGGGAGTGAGTTTGACCCAAAGCAACTGACCACTCAGGTGAATGAAAAGGACCTGAGATCGCTACTCTTTTGGGACTTATCTCGTGGCCTATGACAGAGCACATAGAGGTTGCAGCACCCCTTATCGTGGTGGAATTGACAAGTGGTGTCAACTTTGTTTATTGGAGCATGTTTTTCTATTCTTCCTCAAAAGTTGATGTTGAAGCAATGCTTGCACCTCCTTTGCCCTATTCCTAACCCCCATTGGTCTGTCTCCGTCTGTTGTCTCTTGCCTTCACCTTAGATTGTCAGCTCTCTTGGGCAGAGATCATCTTTTGTTCTGTGTTTGCACAGTGCCTGGCACAATGAGGGTCTGGGCCAGGACTGGGGGGCCTAGGTGCTATGACAATACAAAACAATAATAAATTAAATGTCAGTGCTGAAATGATAGATGTATGCAGTGTTGCTGTAATCACATTGATCCCAGGATATGAGAGACTAGGTGGGTGAGCTTCTATTCTGTTGGGGAGAGCTTTTGACCTTACACAAAGCTCTTCTTCAGGTCTGAGAAACGTCCACCTTGTATTTAGCTGGAGCTATAGTCCTTTGATGCTGAGGACTGGTAGGTCAGATAGTGTCAGAATAGAGTGTCAAAAGCATTCACACCCAGTCATAGGTGCCGACTCTGTGGGAGTTCCAGGTCTGGAGCATCCACCAGCAGCCCCCCTACCAGTGCATCCCCCTTCCCCAAGCACTTCCCGCTGCCAGCAGCCCTGCCAATCAGCGCCTCCTCCTCCCCCAAGCACCTCCCACCTGCTGCAGATCAGCTGCCATAAGGGTTGGGCACACTCTAGGAGGAAGGCGGAATGGGGTGGGAAGAGGTGAGGTGGGGCCAGAGTGAGGGTGTCTCATCCCGAGGGGTGGGACCTTGGGGGAAGGAATGGAGAGGGGTCAGAGCCTGGGGGAAGCACCCCCCAGAACATTAGAAACTCAGCATGTATGCTATGCCTACAGCTGATGTGTAAGGTTGCCAACTTTCTATTTGTAGAAAACTGAACATCCTTACCCCGGGCCCTACCCAAGGCCACGCCCCATTCCATCCCTTCTCTGAGGCTCTGCCCCCCATTCACTCCATCTCCTCTCCCTGAGTCGCTCACTCTCCCCCACCCTCGCTCACTTGCTTATTTTCACCGGGCTGGGGCAGAGGGTTGGGGTGTGGAAGCAGGTGAGGGCTCTGGCTGGGGGTCGGGGATCTGGGGTGAGGCTGAGGCGTTTGGGGTGCAGGAGGGTACCACAGTTCTACCAACCTGACCTCCAGTGCGAGCAGCGCTATGTCAATGGCACAGCATCTACAGTCATTGCCTCTGGGAGAGGTAGATTAGCGACGCTGATGAGAGAATCTCTCCCATTGGCATAGGTTTTGGCTTCACACTGCAGTGCTGTCAGTGGAGGCAAGTTCAAATAGCAGCAAAGAGTCCTGTGGCACCTTATAGACTAACAGACATATTGGAGCATGAGCTTTCGTGGGTGAATACCCACTTCGTCGGGTGCATGTGGTGGAAATTTCCAGAGGCAGGTATATATATGCAAGAAAGCTAGAGATAATGAGGTTAATTCAATCAGAGGGGATGAGGCCCTCTTCTAGCAGTTGAGGTGTGAACACCAAGGGAGGAGAAACTGCTTTTGTCCAAGTTCAAATAGGAACGTCAGTTGTTCCCTCCTCTCCAGCCTCAGGGATTCACTAGGATTTTTGCATTGCTGCCATATGAATTATTGACATCTGCCTGCCTCTCAGCTTTCAGAACTAGAGTTAGGTCTGTGCACTAGCTTGAATAAAGCAAGATGCTGCCATGTGATTAGGAAGAGCTGTTTGCACTCCCATGAGCACTACTCTCAAAGCCAGATTTCCTCATCTGATTGTGCAAAGCTCCACTTAACTTACCTTGGAGGCATGAGTTCCCAGAAACACAGGGTGCTGCAATGGAGAACAAAAGCAGGGGGAGGACTCGATATAAAACCAGTGGCCTTTCAAGCCGATTAAGCTTTTACCAAAGCCTGAATCAGAGAATCAGAGCATATTTCTGCATTTTGAGAACAGACTGTCTAATAAAAAGGCTGTGACAGAAATGAATACTTGTGTTCCCTAGATGTTTGCATTAGTCCTCACAGCATCCCATTCCTCAGAGGGAACACCAGCTGAGGCTCAGAGCCTCAAAGATATTTAGGCACGCACTTCTATTGGCAGCAGGTGTGTGAAGAAATACTTCCTTTTGTTTATTTTACAACGCAGTCAACCTGTGGAACTCCTTGCCAGAGGATGTTGTGAAGGCCAAGACCATAACATGGTTCAAAAAAGAACTAGATAAATTCATGGAGGATAGGTCCATCAATGGCTATCAGCCAGGGTGGCAGGGATGGTGTCCCTAGCCTCTGTTTGCCAGAAGCTGGGAAGGGCAGCAAGGGATGATGATTGCCTATCAATTTCATTTGGTGACCTCTAATTCTTGTGTTATGAGGAGTAAATAACACTTCCTTTTTTACTTTCTCCACATGTCATGATTTTATAGACCTTTGTCATATCTCCCACCCCCTTAGTCATCTCTTTTTCAAGCTGAACAGTCTTATTAATCTCTCCTCACACAAAAGCCTTTCCATACCCCTAATCATTTTTCAGAGTAGCAGCCGTGTTAGTCTGTATCCGCAAAAAGAACAGGAGTACGGTTCTGTAGCCCATGAACACTTATGCTCAGGTAAATCTGTTCGTCTCTAAGGTGCCACAAGTACTCCTGTTCTTTTTGCTAATCATTTTTGTTGCCATTTTCTGAACTTTTTCCAATTCCAATGTATCTTTTTTGAGATGAGGCGACCATATCTGCATGCAGTACTCAAGATGTGAGTGTACCATGGATTTATATAGAAGCAATATGATATTTTCTGTCTTGTTATCTATCCCTTTCTTAATGATTCCCAATGTTCTGTTTCCTTTTTTGACTGCCGCTGCACATTGAGTGGATGTTTTCAGAGAACTAACCACAATGACTCCAAGATTTCTTTCTTGAGTGGTAACAGCTCATTTAGACCCCATCATTTTATACATATAGTTGGGATTATGCTTTTCAATGTACATTACTTTGCATTTATCAACACTGAATTTCCTCTGCCATTTTGTTTCCCAATCACCCAGTTTTGAGAGATCCTTTTGTAGCTCTTCATAGTCTGCAAATTTTGTCACTTCACTTTTTACCAGATCATTTATGAATAGGACTGGTCCCAGTACAGATCCCTGGGGGACCCCACTATTTACCTCTCTCCAGTCTGAAAACTGACCATTTATTTCTACCCTTTGTTTCCTATCTTTTAACCAGTAACCAATCCATGACAGAACCTTCCCTCTTATCCCATGACAACATACTTTGCTTAAGAGCCTTTGGTGAGGGACCTTGTCAAAGGCTTTCTGGAAATCTGAGTACACTATACCCACTGGATCCCCCTTGTCCACATGCTTGTTGACGCCCCCTCAGAGAACTCTAGTAGATTGGTGAGGCATGATTTCCCTTTACAAAAACCATGTTGTCTCTTCCCCAACAAATTACGCTCATCTGTGTGTCTGACAATTCTGTTCTTTACTATTTTCCTGTTGCTTGGCTGCTACTTTACATGGAAGGAGTTACAGCATGCTGCTGCCACTGCTCTATGGCTAGATTCTGTGGTGCAAGCCCTACAGGCTCAGCCGTCCAAGAGCAGCTGCTGTACTGGTGCTTCCCCCACACTGCTCGGGGGGAGGCTCCCAACCTACCTGCTATTGAGGCTGCAAGAGAAATTGCAGAACTTCCTTCTCACTCACCACAGCTTAGCATTAAACAGAAGGATGTGGTTCTGGCAGGGCTGGGGCTAATGTAAAAAGAGCACAGTGGTCACATTCACTACTGCTTTAGTGCATAGGAGAGAGAACCTGCCCCCAGTTAAAGAGAAATGTACAGTATTTATAGCTAAACAGGAAATGGCACTTGCAGCACTGAGACGAATGGAGGGGGAGGTTTTAAACAGTGCTCAGGGTCCAGCAGCAAACATTGATCTCAGTGGAGATGGAGTGGAAGGGGGAATGCTCCATGGATCTAAAGCAGGGCAATGTGTGTGTGTGTGGGGGGGGAATCTCCATTGTTCTCAATGGGAACTAGGTGGCTGATGTATCCTTAATTCTGCACTTTCTGATTTTCAGGTGCACTCTGGAAGGGCACTAGGCTCTGCTGGTCAGCCTGAACTCCACAGGAATGAAGTTTTGGGGGCAGTGAATATAGAGAAGGGTATTGGCTTGAAGGTGTGCAATGAGAACTCCATTCAGTAGAAGATGCTGAAGATTCACAGATCCCCTTGTCCAGCTGGGAGTCATAGAACCTTCTGCTAGAGACTAAGGAGGGCAAGTTCAGACACTGGCATGGAAATATCTACATAATTGTTCAAGATTCAGCAAGTCCTCTGAAGTAATGGGAAGAGTTTCTGGTCCAGGCACCATACGTCTGACTGTAGTATTTAGGTTGCCAACCCTCCAGGATTGGCCTGGAATCTCCAGGAATTAAAGATTATTTTTTAATTAAAAATTATGCCATGTGATGAAATCTCAATGAATACATCCAACCAAAATCGGCAACCCTAGCAGCATTGTATTTTTCTTCTCAGGTCCTTGCTAGAAGCAGGTCTGGTCTAGAATTTGAGCAAGTTTTGTTAGGTCAAAGGGAAGGGAAGACGTTTGTCTGAAGTTTTATCCACATTATTCACCTTCTAATCAGTAAATGGGTTTTGAGTAAGGACCACTGACAACTGCAGTCCTCCAATTTCATATTTATTCACTTTTCATGGACAGGACTGTTTTCTATAAGATTACTGAGGAAATTACGGCCTTAGATCAGTTGTAATTAAACAGTTTCCTTCAGGCATAGCCATGTGAAGTTTTTGCTCAGGGTGGTGCAGGTTAGTGATCTTTTAATACTGTTCTGTGAACACTTCCTGTCCCCTCTGGGGATTAACTAAAGGATGAGGTAGGCATGACATCATGGAATCTTTTTGTTGTCTGTCAAAAATAATGTGCTACTAGTTAAGTGGTGTAAATATGAGCAAGGCAATTTGGAATAAATATCTCCCCCTATCTTTTAGCTATGTATCACATAAGGATCCATTTTCAGCCCTAGCTGCTTCTTGAATTAGAATCAATTTGCACACACAAAAAGCCCATGTTGCCTTAATTCAATCCCCTTGTGCATATGCATTGTGATATTCTTTGGTTATCACATTAGTTTTCAGTGCCCAGAATAGACAGTGTTGCCTGAACAGGTAACTGTTCAATATTTCTTTGTACCCTCCTCCATGCAACTTGTGACTCCATGCATTATTTACATAGAATATCAGGGTTGGAAGGGACCTCATCTAGTCCAACCCCCTTCTCAAAGCAGGACCAATCCCCAGACAGATTTTTGCCCCAGTTCCCTAATGGCCCCCTCAAGGATTGAACTCACAACCCTTGGTTTAGCAGGCCAATGCTCAAACCACTGAGCTATCCACCCCCCATAGCCTTGCAGTGGCCCCAAAACATAGCTATGCATCACACAGCCAAACCCTGCTCTGACTAGAGAAGTATTCCTTTCCTCCTCAGCATTTCTGTGGAGCACTCATCATAGCATCTTAGTGCTTTGCAAGTGTTAATAAATTAATAATCTTCACAACACTTTAATGAGGGGAGGGAGTGTTATCCCCATTTTACACATGGGGAACTGAGGCACAGAGATTAAAACCACAACTGGCAGAAATGACAGTGAATTTAGGTGCCCAGCCTGGGAAGCCTGAAGCCTGATTGTCCAGAGGACTTAGCATTATGTAGCACTTTATGGTCAGAGAAGAGCTCCCGCCGACTCATGGTGCAGCTGAAGTGCTCAGTCCTTCGGCAAATGAGACATCAGACCGAGAACCCAGACAATGAGGAGCACACAGTTAAGAGCCACCAGTGAAAGTTTGGTTTAAGTGACTTGACAGCATCACATACCAACTCCACGGCAGAAGCCGAGATAGAATCCACGGGACCAGTCTTCCTACTATCCCCTGCCTCATGTTCTACCTTCTGCAGCCAATGAGACCGGGGTCTTTCAGACAACAGCCTCCGTCACTACACAACCCTGACTCATTCCCAGAGGATATCCTGTCAACCTGCCCCTAGCAGCTGGGAGAAGCCATTGCAGAGAAAGTCCTGCTCAGCTCCTGCAGCTCTGAGCTGGAGCACGCTCAGTCACACTGCAGGGATGGTGCATGCACAGTCCTATCAACACACAGGTGCATGCTCAGTGCAGACAGAATCTTCAGAGAATTTAGCTGCCAAATTAACAAGGATCCACAAAGCATGTGCAAACTGAGATTTTTCTCAAAGTTTGGCCAAATTTGGGTGAATTTTCACAGGAATTGCAAAAGGCAAATTTCCATGCCCTGCTCCAAAGCATGGAGGTGCTAGTGCTTCCCAATGAAATGGTTGGCATTTTCTTTTTTTTAAAATATGGACAAAAGCTTATTTTTCCCTGACTTCAGAAACAGCTGAAACATTTTAGCTGAAACTTAAAAAATAAATCAACCTGAGGGAGACGACAGCCTAAATGGTTTGGCAAGGTTATAAGCAACAAAAACCAGGGTCTTATAATGGAAAGCGACGGGCAACGTTTTGTACAGGGAGTGCGACCTGTGCTGCCCATGATGACTAATTTTAAAGTTGCAAAGTGGCTGTGCAGAAGGCTCTGGTATAACTGCAGTTACACTGTAACAGTACAGACGCACAGACAGCCCTCCTGTGCTATACTCTGTTTTAAAGAATTTCTCTCCCTGTACAAATATTATCTCCCAGCTTTACAACGTGTTCAGCTAATCAAACCCTATGCTTGGGGCCCAGCTATTCCTCGGCTCAGCTCTCCATCTCCTGTTGCTCACTTACCCGGAGATTCTCACCTTCAGATTAAACAAGAATATGAGCTGCCAGCCACATGCTCAAATTGGAACTCAAGGACATTTTTCAATACAAGAACATTGTCTCCAAGAATAAACTCTTTCAGGCTGTCACCAGCCTCGCTGAGGTTCCTAGCCAGGTTCAGCATGGACTCAGCAAAGGTAGTGGCAAATGGCCAGAGGTCCCGAGCAGTGGCATTCTCTCTACCCACATCTGATTGCCTCCTAGCCCCTTATCAGGCACACCCAGGCCATATGTCATTCACAGGGCTCCAAAGGTGTGACTTGCCCCTCTTCTTCTTTCTGAGCTGCCTGCATTTGTCTTGCTTAGCAAGCTTCTGTTGGTGCAGCTCTGCCTCCTTGCTCTGACACCCCTGGCTGCCAGCTCCATTTGCCTCTCCTCCCCTAGCTGCCTTTTCCACTCCAGAACCCACAGCTCTGGACCTCTCACCATCACCACTGCCTCTGCTGGATCAGCCAGAGAACTGTCAGCTTGGTCCCCTGCACGCCTTGTAGGACAAAAGGGACCCAGTGGCCACCTGTTTGGAGCAGGTCCCCTGTTGTGCCTCATTTACTTCTGATCAGCAGCTGACGGGCCTTGCTGTGCACACAGCTCTGCTAGCTGCTTCTTGGCAAACTCTGAAAATATGTCTTTGCTCCTCCTGCCCTTTCTGCTGCTTTCCTTTGTTGTGTTTCCTTTACCTGACATAAAACACAAGAGAACAACAAAACTAACCTTTCCTGACTGTTCCCAGCCTTCTCCTGCTGAATCACTACACAATCTAGTTTCCCAGGGCTTGAAGTGTGAACCTCAATCAACCTGCCAGCCGCATATAAAACCTGCAATTGACTATGCCACTTGGACACACTGCTGAGGGCACCCCAAACCGTAAGCCACTGGGTTGCCACCTTGCCTCAAGAAGAGAGAGCTTTGCTAGGGTGAGATGGTGTCAGCTCCATGCAACACTAACGTGTCTGCCTCACTAGCAAGCTTCTCAAGACTCTGCCAGTGCAAACCTTGCCTCACAGGTAGCAATCAGTGAACCCAGAGATCTCTCTCTGTAGCACCCAGTCCCTCTCGCTGGATGCTCACAGGCAGTAGTAAGTTCACTGCTTTGAAAAAAACAGTGCACACCCCAGCCTGTTAGGTTAGCTGAGGACTCACTCCTTACTTCAGGAGAACGAAGAATGTTGATTAATAGAGAATAGAGATTTAAGTGATATTAAGAAAGAGAAAGAGAGACAGGTCTGGTTACAAACAATCAAACCAGCTTTCTAGTGACTGAAACTTAATCTTAGCAAGTTACAATCTTTGCCTGAGCAATTTTCTTACTTACCTCAGGTTACTAGCATCTCCAGCCCTTCAAGCCAGAGGATTCAACATTCACAGAATCAGAGGGTGCTGTTCCCAAAGTGATGGGTAACTAGAATGCCTATTTTGTTCCCCTCATGTTTCCCAAAGTCCATTGTCTTTGCTTCAAGAGCCAAGAAGACATCTTGGGGGTTCAGACTCTCGTGTTCCCCCATGTGCTCACAAAGCTGTTTCCTCAGCCGCTTGTTAGCTTGATTGCTTTGTTTACCTTATATGTACATGTACTTTGTCTATGGCTTACAAAGCTTGACCCTAACAGGTAAATCAACATTCTTTTGTGTAAGGCAGACTTGCCTCCAAAACATATTTTAAGACCATATTTCCAGTACACATACACAACTGTTTATACACAACCCATACATACATCACACAATGATATTCATGACTAACGTGTCACCAGGTTTTGTAACAGACCTTATTCAATACTCTTTTATACTACAATAGTGGACACAATCAGTTGATTCAATTGCTTATTCTTTGGGGTTCAGATCCCCCCAGTTCTCCCAGCTCAGGTGTCTCCACCTTGACTGCCACAACTCAGTTACTGTAGATTCATCGATTCCAAAGGCAGAAGGATCAATATGATCATCTGATCTGGCCTCCTGGATAACACCAGCCAGAGAACTTCCCCGTAAGAATTCATAGAGCAGATCTGTTAGAAAAGCATCTCAGCTTGATTTAAAAATTGTTAGTGATGGAGAATCGACCACAACCCTTGGTAAGTTGTGCCAGTGATTAACCACTTTCACCATTAAAAATGTAACCCTTATTTCTAACCTGACTTTGTCTAGCTTCAACCTCCAGCCACGGGATCATGTGAGACCTTTCTCTGCTAGACTGAAGAGCTCATCATCAAACATTTGTTCCTCATATCGGTACTTATAGACCAGGGCTCTCAAACTCAAATGACCACGAGGGCCACATGAGGGATAGTTCATTGGCCTAAGGGCCGCATCACTGACACACACACCCCTCACTGCCCCCGGCCCTCCCCCCACTCCACCCCTTCCATGAGGCCCTACCCCTGCCCCGCCTCTTCCCACCCTTTCCTGCCCCCATTCCAATCCCTTCCCTGAAGTCCCCACCCCAACTCCGCCCCCTCCCTGCCCCCAGAGGGGGCATAAGGGGTGTGGTGGGGGCTCAGGGCAGGGAGTTGGGGTTCAGGCAGGGGGTTGGGGTGCAGGCAGGGGGCTCAGGGTGCAGGAGGGGTGTGGGATGCAGCAAGGGGCTCAGGGCAGGGAATTGAGGTGCTGCAGGGGGTTGGGATGCAGGCAGGGGTCTTGGGCAGGGAATTGGGGTGCATAAGGGGTGTGGTGGGGGCTCAGGGCAGGGAGTTGGGATGCAGCAGGGGGTTGGGGTTCAGGCAGGGGGCTCAGGGCAGGGAGTTGGGATGCAGCAGGGGGTTGGGGTGCAGGGAGGAGGCTCAGGGCAGAGAGTTTGGGTGCAGGCAGGGGACTCAGGTGCAGGAGGGGTGTGGGATGCGGCAGGGGGCTCAGGGCAGGGAATTGGGGTGCTGCAGGAGGTAGGGATGCAGGCAGGGGTCCTAGGGCAGGGAATTGGGGTGCAGAAGGGGTGTAGGATGCAGCAGGGGGCACAGGGCATGGGGATGGGGTGTGGGGTGCAGGAGGGCTTTGGGCTCTGGGGTGGCAGTGGCACACACTGGGGTCAGGGCAGGCTGCCGGCCCCGGCCCTGCTCTGCTCCAAGAAGTACCTGGAACCATGTCCCTGTGGCCCCAGGGGGAGGAGGACGCAGGGCTCCGCACACTGCTTGCCGCTCCTCCAGGTACATCCCCCGAAGCTCCCATTGGCGCAGTTTCCCGTTTCTGGCCAATGGGAGCTGCGGGGGGTGGTGGGGAAGGGCGGTGCCTAGAAACCAGGGCAACACATGGAGCCATCTGCTTCTCCCCCCCGCACCGCAGGGACGTGATGCCAGCCGCTTCACGGAGTGGTGCGGGGCTCCGGGGGCAATCCCACGGGTGCAGTTTGCCCACCCCTGGCCTGGAGGTAGGCCGGGAGGGCGGGCGCGGGCCTCTTGGCAGGCCACAGGAAATAGCCCCACAGGACGCGTGTTTGAGACCCCTGTTACAGACTGTGATCGAGTCACCCCTTAACCTTCTCTTTGTTAAGGCAAATAGACTCAATTAGCTCAATCTATCACTATAAGGCATCTTTTCTAACCCTTTATATCATTCTCATGGCTCTTCTCTGAACCTTCTCCAATTTATCAACATCCTTATTGAATTGTAGACACCAGAACTGGACATAATTCAAGCAGTAGTCACACCAGTGACAAATACACAGGTAAAATAACTTCTCTGCTCCTACTTGAGACACCTTTGTTTATGCATCCCAGAACTGCCTTAATTCTGTTGGCCTGGATGCCCATGTTCAGCTATTTATCCATCTTGACCCCCAAATCTTTTTCAGAGTCCCTGCTTCCCAGTGTAGAGGCCCCAGTATGGCCTGTGTTCCTTGTTCCTTAGTGTACACATTTAGCCACATTAAAACATATGTTGTTTGCTTGTGATCAGTTTACCAAGTGATTGAGAGCGCTCTGAATCAATGACTTGTCTTCATTATTTACCACTCTCCCAATTTTTGTCTCATCTGCAGACTTCAGTCTATCTTACTATTCTGGGCAAAAGACGTCTTCTCACTTGCCAAGCCTGATCCCATTTTGCCTTCTTCTCTCAGGTAAATCACATGACTAGCACACCACTATCTCCCAAGTCCAGGTGGGATATGAAGCAGCAAAGAATCCTGTGGCACCTTATAGACTAACAGACGTTTTGGAGCATGAGCTTTCGTGGGTGAATACCCACTTTTTCAGATGCATGGCATGCATGAAGTGGGTATTCACCCACGAAAGCTCATGCTCCAATATATGTTAGTCTATAAAGGTGCCACAAGACTCTCTGCTGCTTTTACAGATCCAGACTAACACGGCTACCCCTCCGATATGTGGGATATGAAGTAGCAAAAGGACTTCCTTTCCTGGAAGGTAAGACCTTTTTTAAAGACTGAGAATGCTTAATTACTTTAATTTCCAGGTTCCTACCAAAATTAATGGCCAATTTACAGGTCTGAAGTGTCTTTGCTTGCCAAGAGGCATGGCACTGAGCTACTGAATCTTGGTCTCCACTGCTGCCAAAAAAACATCTCACTCATCAGACCCAGTAACAACTCTGAGAGTTAGGTCACCAGGCTGATTTTCCTTTGACCAGAAACCCAGCCATTTTTAAAGATCCAGATGGATTTATTAAGCCTGGGGCATCTTTGCAAAGGAGACCAAATGGAAGTCCTGATCACAAACAGTCACCTGAGAGCCTAAGTCACTTGCCCATACCTAACAGATAAAATCCTACCCTCCGAGTCAGATTTCTGCACAGGGAAGTACATTTGGCCCAACTGAATTGCTGTTGCTGTTCCAGTTGGACAGGACATTCTTCATGCTATGTCTTTGGGCAACGTTGCTGTGAAGATGCTGCATTTCATCTTTGAGTAAGTAGGTTCCTGATCTTCAAAATCATCAACTGGGCCAGACATTAGCCACCTCCTCTCTAGCGATAGTCTACCCACACAGCTGCATTCTCTCAGAAGGGCGTAATCCACAAAGCTATGGAAGCAGCACAGGGAGCCAGAGATGAAGCATGTCAAGGACATGCAGGGAAAGGAAATTATACAAGACTACTCCAGAGTCTGACAGAGAACCTTGCTCTTCAGCTAGAGCTTTCCACAATAACCAAACTAAAAATAAAAGTGTAGGTGAATTCTGCAAGCAAAGTTTCCAATTACCAGCCTTAATGAGCTGCAACCTTATTGTGCAATCTAATTTACCTATGATGATAGGCACTACAGAAAATCTTAGAGATGTAGTTCTCCCCACTGGCCCATTTTACTGCATTGCTGTGGGGTTCAGTGAGGAGGTGGAGATTTTTGGAATGCCCAGACACACCAGTATTTTATTCAAATCAGAATCAAAAGGAAAGCTTAACTTTCTTCATATTAAACAGCAAACGCATAATTGCATTTGACAGGTTAATGGCAGGGTCGTGAACCTAATCCCATGATAAGGAGGATAGAAAGCTGGTTAGATCGTCAGGCTCAATGGGTAGTGATCAACGGCTCCATGTCTAGTTGGCAGCCAGTATCAAGCAGAGTGTCCTAAAAGGTCAGTCCTGGGGCTGGTTTTGTTCAAGATCTTCATTAATGATCTG
The DNA here is from genome assembly GCF_003597395.2 of Chelonoidis abingdonii. Taxonomy (NCBI): domain Eukaryota; kingdom Metazoa; phylum Chordata; order Testudines; family Testudinidae; genus Chelonoidis; species Chelonoidis abingdonii. The sequence continues at coordinate 2,101,703 of NC_133773.1, read as the reverse complement.
GAGGATGGCTTGGACTGCACTCTCAGCAAGTGTGCAGATGACACTAAACTGGGAGGAGTGGTAGATATGCTGCAGCGTAGGGATAGGATACAAAGGGATCTAGACAAATTAGAGGACTGGGCCAAAAGAAACCTGATGAGGTTCAACAAGGACAAGTGCAGAGTCCTTCACTTAGGATGGAAGAATGCCATGCACTGCTAGACACTAGGGACCGAGTGGCTAGACAGCAGTTTTGGAGAAAAGGACCCAGGGGTTACAGTGGATGAGAAGCTGGATATGAGTCAACAGTATGCCCTTGTTCCAAGAGGCTAATGGCATTTTCGGTTGATAAAAAGCAGGGGGCCATTGGGCCAGGCGATTGAGGGACATGGATTCATTCCCGCTCTAATTTGGCATTGGTGAGGAAACTCATTCTGGGAGTCCGTGTCCAGCCGTTTTGGGCCCCACACTACAAGGAGGATGGGAAAAAATTGGAGAAGAGAGTCCAGGGGAGGACAAACAAAAATGATTAGGGGGTTGGAGGCACCATTGATTTATGAGGAGCGGGCTGAGGGAAACTGGGGATTGTTTATTAGTCTGGCAGAAGAGCAGGGATTGAGTGGGGGGATTTGAATAACTTTGCTTTCAACTACCTGAAAGGGGATTCCAAAAGAGGATGGAATCAGGGCTGTTCACTTTCAGTGGTACCATGACGAACAAGAGCAATGGGGTCTCAAGTCGCAGTGGGGGAAGGTTGGTTGGATAATTAGGAAAAAAACTTTTCATAGTGGTGGTGAAGCGCTGGAATGGGTTACCTAGGAGTGTGATTCTTTAGAGGTTTAAGGTCAGGCTTGAAAAAGCCCTGGCTGGGAATTGATTTAATTGGGATTGTCCTGCTTTGGAGCAGGGGTGCTGGACTAGATGACCTCCTGAGGTCCCTTCCAACTCTATGATTCTATGATAATAAAGCCTTTATAAACAGCATAATCTCAGGCAGTCTCCCATTGCTATTTTGTGAACTCTTATAAGTAGAAAACACCATTCCACTTCTAACGTTTGAGAGAGACACTTTGGCTACCAACATTAACAGTATTTGCTCAGACTTCCTTACTTGTCCAGTAGCAGCAGACTTTCAGGATGGTTCTCAACAAAACTGCAGACGCAGCTACTTGAGGTTAGCTCACCTGTGAATTAGCTGGAAACTCATCACTAGACACTCCAAGCACTGGGTAACGCATCTTAGTGCTGTCGGAGAGAAAACTGTGGAAGAACAGGGCTTTATTTTTAAGTGTCTTTACAAGGAAGAGGAGTTTTGGATGCAGAGGCTTCTGTACATTGTGCAGAACTCTGAAGAGATACTGGTTTGCTATAGCTCGTCTGATTTGATTTTTTTTATTCCTAAAGTGATAAGGGTTCTTTAATGCTACCCACTGGGAGTGGATTCATACAAATCTCATAAGATGCCAGGATTATCTCTGTGTCACTCTGAAGCCTAAGTCTGTGTCACTGTGAAGCAACAGAAGTAGCTACAAGTATGGTTGAGGGCTCTTCTTCATCACAGCATCAGGTTCAATCAGCCCTGGTAGGTGTGGTCTGTTACCGTCCCATTTAAAGTTCTCAACCATTTTTTGCTCCCCTCCCCTTTTTTTTAAGCCCACGATTTGTGAATTACACCCTTTCAGTGACTTGTACTTAAAATAAAGGCTTTTAAAAGCATGTAGGTGCTATGGCTATCCGAATTTCGAGAAGCAAGTCGGAGAATGGAAATAGTTCTGATCTGTGAATTGTAATGTTTACCCTACCAGAAGTTTGGCCATTAATACTAGCTCATTCACACAGCACTTGTGATGTCAGAGGGCTAACTTCCAGTGCTAAACAGGGTCACATATGAAACCGTTTGTATTTCCCTTTCAGCTCCACATAAGCAGCACCCTCCTCTTGTACAGGCCACCATGGATATGTGTCCCAGAACTACAATTCCTCCCCCCGGCCTCAAAACCCAACCCCACTCTACAGCTACCCTCACCCTTTCCCATCACTCAAAACAGAGTTAGCTGTGGGAGAGTTGAGTCAGTTAATTTTGAGATGTTATTTGCTTCCAATATGTAGCAGAACTATATAACTAAGGGCTTGTCTACACTGGCATTTTGCAGTGCTGCAACTTTCTCACTCAGGGGTGTTTCGGCGCTGTAAAGTGCCAGTATAGACAGTGCACCAGCGCGGGGAGTTGTGCTCTCAGTGCTATTTCCCTCATGGAGGTGGTTTTTTTAGAGTTCTAGGAGAGCTTTCTCCTGGCACTGTGCCGCGACCACACAAGCCACATTAAAGTGCTGCTGCAGCCAGGGCTTTAATGTTGCCAGTGAAGATGTGCCCTAAGTTAATGCCCTCCCTTTGGGAACAAAGCCCACCACCATTCCAGGAAAGGGTTTAGACATGTTTCAGCATGTAAATGCTCTACTGGCAAGATAAAGGTTTATCTCAGCCAATAGTGTGTGAAGGAAGAAGTTGATGCTTTCTATTAATTTTATCTGTATTGATAGACATTTGGGGCAGAAATGTTAGCGCCCACCGAGGTTTATACAGTGGCAGTTACAAGTTTATTCACAGATTTAACTCCACGTCCTTCCCAGCTTGATAAATGTCTTTATAAGCTGATCAGTAACAGAAATCCTCTTTATAGCTTGAAGAAAGTTAAATGGCTGGATTGCATGGAAGCATTTTTAGTATTACCAAATTTCACAGACCTCATTTTAAAGCAGTAAGTTGCTGATTTACATAAAAGGAAGGGTCTTGCTGAAGCAACACACACTCACACAGATCATTAGCTATTCTGACTTCACACACACAATATTCACTATTCCCCATCCTCCTACTAGAGCACAGAAATTAAAGTTATGAAAGGGAGAGAACTAGAAATAGCCACATTCAGGAACTGCAGTTTTTTTTGAGGACGAAGGCTGGCTATTTGCTGGCCTTAAGCCACACTACACACGCAGTCTAACTGTAAAACTGACTCCTGATGCTTAAACAAGAACAGATGCAGTTACATGCAGAAAGGCACTCAGACTTCCACGGGTATTCTTAGCCACGACGGGATGGCAGATCCCATCAGAGCCAAGCTTTTATGTTACAACCTCATGAGATAATCTCCAAGAGCAGACTCTGTTGGTAGTTTCACATTGCATGAGCCGACTTTAATTACCAGCTTATTATACAGCAAATTTCCCCTCTGACTCTGGAAAAGTAGCAGCTCACAAGAGCTTACGTTAGCGTCAATATCCTACAGAAACAGTAGTTAACATTTTTGGCAGTGCTTTTATTACAACTCAGTTTTGTTCTGCAAGTTAATATGAGAAAATTACAGTATCTTTGAAGTGAACCCAACAGAATTTGGTAAGCATCAGGTTGTTCTCTTGGGGGGAGGGGGGAGAGAATCTGAGGCCTTTACACCAAACTTGGGTTGCGCTAAGGGGCCTTACAATGGGCATACATGTGAGCCAGGCCCAATCTCTTGAAAGAGTCAATCAAGTGAGGTTTTTTAGTGTCACTTGCACAAAGCTTTAACCTCCTTGTGCTGCCTTTCATTTTGCTGAAACTTGGAACTTCTCAATGCTGTGATCAGTGGTGTATTTATACCATAAATCCAGGAAAACAGATTGAAATGAGATCAAGTCGCTTTTCCCAATTTAATACCTCCCCCCAGCCAAAAGACTCCTGAAGGACTAGCTAGCATTATGCTCAGATGAAGCCACCAGTCCAGAGTTTATTTTCCTCAACTCTGAATTTTAGCCTCAGCACTGATAAGTAGCATCCACTGAGGGAATAATTCAGATAGCCAGCATTAACTTTTGAATCTTTCACTTCCACATCCTAGGAATCTGGAGGACACCTCATTATGACTCAGGAGAATACAACGTGTAGATATTTGAAGTGCTGGAAGAGTCTGAAAAGCTTAGCATTATTAAGAAGAAACCTTCCCACTGCCCACTTTAATGCACAGTAAATTTCTGGTTTCAGAGGGGGAAAAAAAAAGGAGTTCATATGGTATGTGTGGGACTGCAGTCACTTTGCAAGATAAACATTACAACTCATGATAACATCAAGTTTGCATGTGCAATTTTAATTGTAAAATAAGAAGTCAAGCAGTAGTTAATTGCCATTTATTAGATTAAGTGCTTTAAATAGAGTTTTTTTCATAGATTGAGCCACAATGAGAAGTCTCCAAAAGGCTTAATATAGCTGGTGGAAAGTTAGGGATAAGAATAATCAATCCTTTATTCTTCCCTGAATGACAAATACTTCCTGAGAACAGCTAGTGTTTCTAGTGCACTTGGCATATTATACAATTGAAGCAGTAGAGAAGACAGACTGGGTCCTCAAAGTCAACAGCTCCACTAGGAAAAAAAGTTCTCTGAGTAACATTTCAGAAACAGGTTGAATGAAAAAGCAACTTGTTCCCATGGCAAGTGGTTATGTTGCTGTGTATTGTCCTCTCCCTCCAAAGGAGCTTGTCTGATCTGCAGGTGTTCCCACCCTCATGCCACCCCCCCCCCCCCGCCTTTAAGAAAGAGCTGTCTCCTGGCAACAATACAAAGATAACAACCAAGCACCTTCAGTTCTACTTTTATTTTCACTTTCAGTTAAAAACAAAACAAACCATTGTTCTTTTAAGAGAATAATCCATTCATCTGTGATTATAAAGTGCATTTTTTCACCTTGAACTTTGTGTACAAAAACATTTAAAAAGACACAAACATGCAAAAACAGCTTAACAAGGCACTTCCAGGCATAAAAGAGGACAGCAATACCCCACTCTTACATTCCCATTGGTGAAAGAAAAGTGTGAAAAGGAAAGCTCCAAAAAGTTCTTTTTTGTGTGTTTTAGAATCATCATTGGTCAAAGAGTCAGTTCCCAGCACGTTTACACAATGTCAATGTGTATGTCACAACTTCCACAGCTTTTTCCCATCCACTGCGGTACACCATTGCTTCCATTGGCTGGTATTCAGGGGCCCCCTCGTTGTACCACCAGAAGGAGGAAATAAAAGCACACTTCTACCCATGGCACTACAGACTCTCACATAACTGTTGCATTTTAGGGTATCATGGTTAGGATCTAAAGGTGTGCTAGAATATGTTAGCTAAAAGTACATGAAGCAAGCTGTACACTAGATTTTTAGAACATGTTAGCTAAAAACAACCATACCTTTAAATCCTAGGCAAATTAAACCCTTGACTCATTCACAGCCCAGCTTTGTAAATCAAAGAATGATTTTAAACCAAATCTGGATAAGTCTTTCCTAAAGACACCTTTACGGAGGACACTGTTTAACTTATCAAACGGAAATTCAGGAAACAGGCTTTTCAAATTAGTGAATGAAGCTTGTGCAACCCGTGTTTACATACACAAAATGTCAATTTAATGCCTGAAATTAGTGACTGAGTACAATAATGCTTTCCGCAGCCCAATACATTGATGGAAAGATCAAAAACCTACGTATTCTTCTCGTAAGCTCACTGTTCTTACTTAATCATGTCTAATAGAAGGTCAGATACATCATCTCCTAAAATTATAGGTCAGCGCAGAAGTGTTTTGTACTGTGGTCTCCAGAATTTAAAAAGTAATGTTTTAAAAAGCAATTTTGAAGACTACCATAGCCATTTGCTTCTTCCTGTGCCCTCCCCACACAAATACTGGGTATGTTTGTGTTCTAGAAAAACAGAACATCTGGAAATATTAAAACCCATTTGAATTATTCTATTTAAATATATGAAATAAAGTTATTCTGCTCAAATAGCAAGACATTGGCTTAATAATTGGAGTAATTTAGCTACATTCTCTCTGGCAATACCTAAAATGACTGTTTTTTGCAATTCACCTCACCTCCAGAACAAGCCATGGTACTCTCCCCTCTACCACAACAGATCTTCCTTTTCAACAAGAGCAATGATGGCATCTCATGCCCTTGAGAGATCCGTTTTCTTGGGCAGAACTACATTTTGTATGGAAATAGCACTGAAGGCCAATGTGTGCACTTAATTGCGATAGCTTCTACAATGTCAATACAAGATACAGATGTGACAGCTCTGTATGTAATTACAGTGCGAGTCTGGTGTTCTAGCAATCTAAGTGAACCTATTCTAGCATGAAAACAGTGAACAAAGAGCTACACATCCATTCTAGTGAGATAAGTTTTAGACAAAACAGTTGACTTGGATTAATACAAATGTTCAGAACTATTTAAAAGCTAGCAGTCACATTTCAGAAATCTTTGTAGTTGAAGCCACTGCTGTGATATTGTACACAAAAAAAAGTTCTGAGCCAAGGCACTCACTCCGCACTAAAAAGTTATTCTCTCGAATAAGCTGTCTTCATAGGACATGACAAACAGCAGCAGTGAGGTCTGTTTATCAAAATTTCAAACCCACTACAGAAACAACAAATTCACAAACATGCAGTGTACTTACTGTCCATGCAGACTCATGCATGAACCCTTTGGCACCCGGTTTCTTAACAGAATGAAAGCTCATTTTACATTAGCACTAAAAGTAGGTGTTGCTGCACTCCCCAGGCACAGTAAGGCAGTTCATAGAGATACATATTGAGAACAGAATGGTGATCTTTCAGCACCTGCAAGATTAAAAATTAAAAGAAGAAATAATCCTCAGTGTTACTGCCCAAGTAGTTCTAGGGCACTAAGAGGGCTGGAAGACCTTCTGGGCATATTAACAGTTGCAGACAAAGAGCTCGTCCCCTCCAGTAAAAATGGTTTTTAAAACACTTAATGAGTCAAAGGATTTAACCCCAAAGCTACAAGGATACTACACAGTTCTAAAGGGAAAAAAAATTCAACTCTTCAACATAGGCAATCCCTATGAATTTACTACACAAATTATATTTAAAAAATATCTATCTTACAGATGAACTGGTGACTAAGCATACCAGTATCTTCCTAGAAATGCAGCTCTCTCCTAATATGGCATGAGGCGAAGCTTCTAGTCATGGTTATTGTGTCATTTCTAGAATCTTTTCCATCTCTAACCAAAAGGCTCCAGCACAGTAACAAGGTCAGAGAGAAAGGGACATTCATGTCCCCCTCTTGCCATAAGCGAGCTAGTTTAGCTTTAATCTCTGTCATGTATAAATTACCTGTCAAATAGTCTTCTAGCAAAGCCAACTTGCATAGCGCGACAAATGGTAGAGCATAGTTAAAAAAGCCTCCCTCTTTAAGATACTCAGACCTGTAACAACCCTAATGTGCAAAACAAGACACTACTACATACCTAAGTGAACAATGCAATCACTGAAGTAGTAAGTGTTTAACTGGGGGCGATTAGCAGCATTATACAGAAGAGGACTAGCAGCACTGGGCAGAAACCATAGTGAGGTCTCCCATTCTTCCAAACTGTTTCCAAGTGTTGAATCTCAGGGGTAACTATCATGATGCAAAAGACACTTGTTTAGCTGGTATTAAAACCACTTGTGATCACTGAACGTTACAGTCATTTTGCTTTACCCCAATGGAGCTTTGCAGAGCCATGTAAAGTGTCATTTATCCAGCCCTTTAGCAAACTTCACGTTCAGGCCAATTCCCAAGCTTGCAACAGGCACAGCACCAGTTAGAAAATCAAGACTCAGTTCCTCCATTAGTAGTAAGGCCCTAGCTTTTCATACCCTGAATAGCTAGGCCACTCAGGAAACAAGCCATAGGAGCACCTCGGACTTCCAAACTGATCAAAGGCAATGCCAAAATCAGGTCCAGCCTGAGGCTGCGAGACTTCCCGAGCAGATTTCAGTTCAGACTGTATGATCCTGTAATTCAGGCCTCTGTTGCTGTCCCAATACACTTTCCCATCACACTCATAATAGACTGCAAACTCGATTCTTTCATGGGACTGAATTCTCTCTGGCAAGCAGATATCAAAGGAAAACGTGTCCTTGTCTGAACCTGCATAAGTGTCCTTGACATATTGGCACGGATAGTCTGTGAAGCTTTTCCAAGTGTCAAATGTCATCCTTATTCTCAAAGTCTTCTCAAAAGCAAGATTCTTAACCTTCACTGTGCCCACAATCGCTTTATCCTTTAGCATGCAGTTTTCCAGGCAGACAAAATCTGTCTGAAGGCGATTTCTGAAGTCCAAGTAGTCTGCAGAAGGCTGTACGAAATCCAAGACAAAGTTGTCTCTCTCTACTGTCGTCAGACCCACAATATTGTCTATTAACTCTGTGATGTTGATCGGAATATCTAACGGGTCATCAAACTCTGAAAACACTTTAACCATTGTCAGAGCCAAGCCTCTGCTATCAGCAAAAGAAACTCTCTTTTTCACCCTATTTCCCTGGAGAGACGTTGCCACCTCTCCAGGTTCACTGAACTCAGTCTTGCTGTTCTGAATGCAGGGACGTAATGGTTTGTTTGCCTTTGGAGTGATTTTACAAGCAAATCTCTCTCTTCTCAAGGGTGGAGAACACAGATACAGCTGCATGGCTATGTCCACAGCCATTGCTGGTGTAGGAGCAAAGTAGTCCAGTATTCTGAAAGAAAGAGCAGGGGAAAGATGAGTTTTCATCAACTATGACTATATGACCTGAAAAGGAGCATAACCAAGCAACAAGAAAACATTATTATGCTGGGACATGAGCTCCTTTTGAACTTCAATTTCTGCTACATACAGCCAGCTGCTGAATAGGTTTTTTTCTGGAGCACACCTTGCCTCCTCATTCCCCTGCAATAAAATATTATCAATGACAAGCGTTAAAAGCAAAGCATTCAGAGAACAAGAAGAGTAAACTGAGTTTTTTTATTGCATTTCCTCTATTCTAACTGTATAAACCATTTTGTTTGTTAAATACTGTGCAGAAATCAACCATCTTTAAATGAATCCAGGCTGCAGGACCATAACTAAAAATGTTTACTGACCCAGGGAATATTTCTTCTATTCTGTCATGATGTTTCTAATTATGACAGGTTGCAAAATACTAAGCTTAAGTATAGTGCTTTACTCCCCCACCCCACCCCCTTAATGGTTGTGCTGTATTATGGTTGAATGAACAATGGAAGTTAATGTAAAATTTCAGTAGTTTCACTAACTTAAATACAATTAAATATTATATTTCTGCTGTGGTCTTCCCCCCCAAGAGAGTCTGATATTTTCTCCACTTCACTGGGTAGCTGTAGCTTCCTTTAAATGTAGAAACAGGAACTGCATATTTCATCAGCAGTAGTAGTATGGAACTGACATGACCTCTAGGGGGGACAGAACCACAGCAAAACCATAGACACTAGACTTTATGATAACTTAAAGAGTTGTCATAAGAAATGACAAAGTTTGGTGTCATCCCCCAAACTTCAAAAATCAGGTTATTTCAATATGCTTTCCTCCTCAGACTCTTCTGGCATGATTTTGAGCAGCCAATGCTCTCATGAACACTGGGGTTAGAGATGAATGCCTTATACAACATGATACTCAGTAGATCTAGCTCTGTTCTTGAGATACCAGCAAAATGGTAATATGAATGTAATCCTAAGGTTTGATACCATTATCTCATGGGCTACCGACACGAAACACATGGTGCTCAAGCTTTCCTGTCCCATTCAATATTACTTTAAGGCCATGGTGATTCAGGAAATAATGGATAAATATATATGTATAAATACTCATTTTAAATGGTCACTGAGATGAGCAGTGACATTTTGGCAGGGGACCGAACAGTGCAGCATGGAAGTATTCTAGACCCAGTGCCCAGAAAAGGCTAGCAGATACAGCTGGGTGGCAGGAACCCTCTGTTTAGATAGCAAAGCAACGTTCGTGGTGGGGGAAGGCAATGTCTCAGCACACACATAGAATACTCTACTAGGGTGGCTGGGTATAATCAACGGCCCCTCTTCTAGACAGTGTCATTCTCCCTCCCCTCCCTCCCCCCACGTCTCCTGCTACAGGGCATTTGGGAGGGTAGCCCCCACCTACTACAAACAGCAGCAGCCATCTTCCTTCCCCCACCTAACTGTGCAAAGATGGTAGCACTGGAGCTGTGTCTGCATCATTATGTTGTTCACACTCAAAGGTTCTTCCCTGCAAACATCAGAACTGGAAAGAATCGTACACTGACAGCCTATTGCTTAGATTCGAATGACACATGCATGGGCAAGAGTCCGACTTGCCGGGGATGAACTGATTGTTCTCCGAGTTCTGAAGAATACAGGATGGATAAAGCACGATATAGCCCATTGATTTTATTTAATACGTGATTTAAAATGAAGAACTTTTCTTTAAAAAAAATTCAGTGACTCCTCTCCTGCCACTCCCAAATCAAAATCTACGGGCCAATCTCTAAATGAGACCGAAGCCTCACAACAGCGGCTGTTTAGAGAGAACCGGGCATAAATGAGAGATCAAGGGGCGGCCAACGGCTACTTAGAACCTTAGTACCTTACAATTACAATACTCAGGCCAAGAACTATGCTCCTTACAGAAAACTGTCTACACATCAGCCCTTCTTCAGAACAGCATCAAAACATTTCATCTGTAAGTTGCATTCAACAAGGACTTCTGTTTATTCAGAGTGTGTGTCAAGACCTGAGTGCAAAAGTGCACTCCAGCAACTAGCTCCTCCTCTGCTTCCTCATCATAGCCGAACACAGCTCAAATCCAACAAGTGCTGCAAGCCTCACAGAACAGCATGAAATCCACACGTGCATTCTCTGCCCTGCTGTACATGGTTTTTGCCAAGCCTCTACTTACACACACGAAGCTATTGTTTGTTTTGCAGGATGAAATTGCATATACAATACAGCCACAAATATTCACAACTGCCTGTTACTTCAACCAGTCTCAGATGCATTACAGGGTCATGTCTCATTACAGTTAAACCTCGTTAGTATTTGAGGAAACTAATAATTGCAGCCTCAATGTCCCTGGCAATATCTGGATAATGGAGGATATACTGTATTATGTAATAAAAAGTTTTTCTATCAAAAAGCCATTTTGGGACATTCAACCTAGAGGGTGTTTAGAAGTCAAACCTCATGATGCATCCTGTTTAAGCTATTAGAAGTCACAAGGCCAGATCTACTGAACTGCCTGCAAGTTTCAGTTACGATTTTATACATCAATATGGGAATTTTTGCTCTGGACTGACCTTGGGGCACTTGCTTCACAGTCCAAGAATGCTGGGTGGGACTCTGTTGAACAACCCTACAAGGAATGGGGAAGCTTTTCATTTAAGTCAGAGATTTACAGTAAGGTTAATGAACTGTCTCAGGTTTTAAAACATTTGGATCTTTAAAAATGATTCAGTGAATAGCTGTTACTGGAAAGACGCCCACAGACTCAGCTCTGGAAAACACAGGAAGTGTTCAGCTACAAGAATGCAGGAAAAGTATGTTTAAAGGGACACTACTGACAACTTGATATCTTCATTCTTTTAAAGAAAGTTTGAAGCTCAATTGCCCAGTTTTCAATACCATCCCAAAGATTTCAAAACTATATTACCCTGCCAGTTTCACCCTCTTCTCTGAGCAAATACTCCTGCCCTTTCTCCCACTCTAGCTTTATAAGCAAACATGGAAACAAAACTGTTTAAATCTATGTTTGTCAATAGCCTCTCATTATATTGGTACAGATCCAAAAATAAGGTTTGTCTGCAGCAGATTAATATAACATTGAATGTTAGCAAGCATCTTGAAAGCATACTGACAACAAACAAGTTGAAGACAGTTTTACAGGTATATTATATGCTGCCTGTTAGGTCCAGAAGAGGGGGCAGTTTATTCTAAGTGAGGAAGTATTATGCTAGTACCACTTGGTAATCAGCTGTCTTCATTTGGGCCAGGTATATACAACAAAGTTTTGATGGCATATCTATGTTGGCCGGTGGGGGCAGGGGGGGTGTGGATGGAAAAAAAAAAAAAAACACCAACCAACCAAAATCACACAACCAGTTATGCTGACAAAAGCCCTTGGGTAGACACAGCTACGCTGACAGAGGAGTAGGCAAGGCCTTGAAATCCAGTTGATGCATAGGTATGGTCTCTTGAGAAGTTCCAATACTTTCTCTTCTCATCCTCTCAGAAAAGGGGAAGATTGTCTAGGCCTCTCTTGGGCAGCTGGAACTACCAGAGTCTGGAACAAGAGAAGAACAGAAGTTCTGAAATCCCTTCTCAAGGGCTTGGGACCTACAGCACCTCTCTCCTAGATGCAGCTAGTACAGAGGATAGAGTTAGCCACAAATCCTTCACTTGCACCAACATCTCTTCATTTATTGGAAGGGTCCATTTAGATTGTAAGCTCTCTCTCGCTATGTCTATGTACAGTGCCCAGCATAATGGGACTCTGATCTCAGAGACCTCCAGGCAGCACGGCAACACAGATACAAATAAATTACTTTGGAAAATCCAGCCATTATTTAGGTATCTAAATGGGAACAGAGCTCTTCTGGGAGTCTGGCCCTACAGTGATGTTAGTCAATGACCTGTAGGAGAGCAATGGTGCAACACATGCCCTCCTCATGGGAAATCGGCAAATAGTAAGCAGGACAGCCAGCAATGGGCCGAATGCCATTCTAGGAACAGCATAACATGAAGACAGTAAAATGAAGCTCACAATTGCACGTGATGAGCTCCAGGCACATCCTGACAAATAAATGGCCAACAAGGCTAAAAATCCTACCATTATCAATGAACAACTGATGCACAGCAAAAACTAAGCTCTCAGAAAAGGGACCAGAGTAATCTGAAGCAACCACACCCCTTATATATCTGCAAGAAAGGAAGCACTGTAACAAGGGGATAGGCAGGGTGTGACCACAAACTCAACACTGCTGCCAGAAAATGTCAAGCTTGCACTGCAGGACATCATACAGACAATGTACTAAGCACTCTTTGCTCCCAGGCACCAGAGAACCCACACACTGTTCACTACCACCACTTTGACTTCTCTGCCAAGCAGCCCTGAAGAACTTTTTGGTAAAACTTTTACTGAAGTGTCTAGGAGAAGCCAGTTTGAACAGAGGCCGCATGCAGGTTAGAGTCTCAAAGTTTGAAGAATGACTGTGGGGACACCACTTCTATGAAGGAGGGAATTTACTATTGAGACTGTGTCTACACTGCCACTTTCAGTGCTAAAACTTTACAAGGGTGTGAAAAAACACCCCTGAGCGACAAACGTTTTAGTGCTGAAAAGTGCCAGTACAGACAGCGCTTCATCACTTTTTAATCGCCAGGAGAGCTCTCCCCCGGGGCTAAAGCATGACTACACTGCCCACGTCATCGTGGCTGTGCTGTAACATGGGCAATATAGACACACTCTAAGCCCTGGTCTACACTGGGGGGGATGATCTGGATCTAAGTTACGCAACTTCAGCTACATGAATAACCCAGCTGAAGTTGATGAACTTAGATCTACTTAACACGGTGTCCTCACTGCAGTGAGTCGACTGCTGATGCTCCTCCATCGACTCCGCCTGCACCTCCCGGCCTGGTGGAGTACCGGAGTCAACGGGAGAGCACTCGACTAGACATGATAAGTTGATCCCCGGCAGGTAGTATAGACATAACCTTAGTTTCTACAGCACTTACCGCCCCGGAACAGAGGTGCTTCAGTTACAGGTTATTAAGAATCAACACAAACAAAAACATTAAATCAAATCCTGGACAAAATAAATGGCATCTCAGATTGTGGCCTACAGGTCGGTGAACTTCACCCAGAGACTTTACAATCATTGATTTTCAAAAGACGAAACTCTTCAATTACAGAATTTTTGAAAGTTAGGCCATGTCTACACTAAAGACCTTAGAGTGGCATAGCTGTACCAGTGCAGCTGCTCTCCTGTAAGATCTTCCGTGTAGCTGCTCTATGCCAGTGAGAGACAGCTCTCCCATTGACATAACTAAACCTTCCCCAACAAGCAGCATTAGCTATGCCGGCGGGAGAGCATCTCCTGCTGACATAGTGCTGACTGCACCACCAGCGCTTGTCAGTGAAACTTATGTCACTCAGAGGGTTGTTTTTTTCAATACCCCTAAATGACATATAAATTATACCCAGAAAAGTGATAGTGTACACAAAGCCTTAGGTTGTGATTACAAGTACTTCTCATCCACGTTACCTATTCTAATGAAGAATTCATATGAGAATTCAAGGCCACTCGAGGTCTTTAAAGGTTGTCACCACCTAAAAGCCTACCTGCAAGTGAGCGAAAAGCCAGAGCAGTGACTCTGGGTGTTATGTTCATGCATGCCTACCTGAAATGAGGCGGAGAGGGACAGGTGTGTTCTAGAAGACCAGGACTCTTCCCGTGGGCTTGAGGACTAGTCCTATTCAGAATGTAACACAGCAGCAAAGCTTGAAGGTAACCAAAGCATCTGATCACTGGGAGGTCTGCACTAGCGAGTAATGACTGCACATCTCCTGGCCAGCCATAGATGAAACATCATAGACCATCCGTGTCATCTGGGAACAATGATGAATCTAGTGAGACCCAGAAGTTGCAAGCCATTCTGGCAAAGAGCACAGACCCTCAATAGATGATCAGACCTGCAAATACTTCTCCCTATCAACAGTGACTCCATACAAGAACAGGAACAAGATGAAACCCTCTGAAAACACCACATGCAATGGCAATCCAGTACGCTTTCAGATGCCTCAAAAGGAGCAGCCCACAAAGTGAATCCCTTAAGATCTTACAGGAGAGGCAACAATAGAACATAAGAACAGCCATACTGGGTCAGACCAAAGGTCTATCTAGCCCAGTATCCTGTCTTCCAACAGTGGACAATGTCAGGTGCTCCAGAGGGAATGAACAGAACAGGAAATCATCAAGTGATCCATCCCCTGTCGCCCATTCCCAGCTTCTAGCAAACAGAGTCTAGGGACACCATCTCTGCCCACCCTGGCTAATAGCAATCAATGGACTTATCTTCCATTAATTTATCTAGTTCTTTTTTGAACCCTGTTACGGCCTTGGCCTTCACAACACCCTCTGGCCAGGAGTTCCACAGGCTGATTTTGTTGTGTGAAAAAATACTTCCTTTTGTTTGTTTTAAATCTGCTGCCTATTAATTTCATTTGGTGACCCACACTTGTGTTATGAGAATGAGTAAATAACACTTCCTTATTTACTTTCTCCGTACCAGTCATGATTGTATAGACTGTTATCTTATCCCTCTTAGTTCTCTCTTTTCCAAGCTGAAGAGTCCCAGTCTTACTAATCGCGCCTCATATGGAAGCTGTTCCATAATATCATTTTTGTTGCCCTTTTCCGTACCTTTTCCAATTCAGTATCTTTTTTTGAGATGGAGTGACCACATCTGCATGCAGTATTCAAGAAGTGAGCGTACCATGGATTTATATAGAGGCAACATGATATTTTATGCCTTCTTATCTATCCCTTTCTTAATGATGCCCAGTGTTCTGTTAGCTGCCATTAATATAAAGAGCTACTGGCAGATCAAATGGACGTTTACTGCTAGATCAAACAGTTGAGACAAGTCTAAGTTCCACACTTAGATCTGAACCCAAATCAAAAGAAACAAAGAATTGAACACCTGTCAGGGAAAGCGTAAGTATAATTGGCTCTGCCCCAACTCAGGGGGCTGGAGGAGATGATCTCTCAAGGCCCCTTCCAGCTCTGCATTTCTCCAATTCTCTAAGACTGTGGAATCCGAGGGCTGCTGGAACTGACCCATCACCTTCCCCAAAACCCATTTGTTACTGTGAGGGTGAAGCTGCCAGAATAAACTGTCCCCACGGTTCAGACCACTTGCCCATAATTTGGAAACAGCCACTGCTGTGACCCCGGGTTGCCCGACACCTCGGAAAAGCCAGACTAAAGCCTACGAGTGCCCTAAACACCTGGTTTCTCCTTTCCTCTAGATACGGAAGCCTTGTTCTCAAGTCCAAATACGAGTTTGGGGCACATTACTCACGGGCTGCCATGTCACAAGGACTCCTGCAGCAGCCACGCAGACAAGGCCGAGCTGTTTCCCTTTTGAACTAGTTTGCGAGGGTTCACACCGAAGCCGTTCCCGGGGCTGGCCTGACCAGGGAGGCCGCAGATGCGGAGCGCCGGGGGTTAACCCTGCCCAGCGGCGCCAGCGGCTCCCGGGGCGGGCGGTGCACCACAGGCCCCGCTGCGGCGGGAGGCTCGCGGGACCCGAGCTCTCCTGTCGCTGCCGGGGGTAGGACCGGGGCCACCCTCGGGCTTTGCCAGGCTCGCCCGTTCCCCTGGGGTCCGCGGGTCCCCACGCGGCCGGCCCGGCCCGAAGCCTCCCGCAGCTCCCCGCACAGGGCGGGGCGCGGCTGACCACGCGGCCGTACCTGGCGGCGCATGGCCCGGCGCCGGCTCCGGCTCCGGCGGCCGAGCTGCCGAACGAGGCTCAGGACGGGGCGGGCGCGGCAGAACCGCGTCGCGGCACTATAGCGCCCCGGCTCCGTGCGGGACGAAATCCGCGCCGGAGCCAATGGGAGCGCACCGAGCACGCCCTGCAGCCAATGGGAGCCGATTTCCGCGTGACCGCAGCAGCCTAGCGCGTGTAGCATAGCCCCTGCTGGAGCCTTGCGGAGCAGCCCGAGGCAGCGCTGCCTGGGCAGGTGTGGGCAGCCCCTCCCCGGACACAGCGCCCCCCGCCAACCTGGAGTGGGCCCCCCCCCGGACACACGCCCCGCGCGGAGTGGGGCAGCCCGCCCTCCCGCCGCACAGCGCCCCCCCCAGGCAGCAGTGGGACAGCCCCGCCCCACCAGCCCGCGCCCCCCGGCAGGAGTGGGAGCCCTCCCCGGACACACGCCCCCCCCGCCCAAGCCTGGATGGGCACCCCTCCCGACACAGCCCCGCCCCGCAAGGATGGGCACCCCCCCCGGAACACCCCCCCCCCCGCCAGCGAGGGCAAGCCCTCCCCCCGGCACACAGCCCCCGCAGCTGAGTGGGCAGCCCTCCCCGGAAACAGCCCCTCACCCTGCAGAAGTGGCAGCCCTCCCCGGACCAAGCCCCGCCCCCCGAGGTGCAGCCCTCCCGCCGACACGCCCCCCCCAAGGAGCTGAGCAGCCCCTCCCAGCACAGCCCCCGTCTCGCCCCGGCGGAGTGGCGCCGCCCTCCGCCGGACACACGCCCCCCACGGCAGCAGGACCCTCCGACGCCCCCTTACCGCCCCGCGCGAGTGGGGCAGCCCTCCCTCGACACAAGCCCCCCGGCAGCAGTTGGACCGCCCTCTGCCCGGACACAGCTCAACCGCAGAGTTGGGCAGCCTCCACCCGCTACCGTCCCTCTACTGGGCAGGAGTGGAGCAGCCCCTCCCCCCCAGACAGCCCCCCTGCCCAGGGCTCCCTCCTGGACATAGCCCCCACGCCAAGGGGCCGGGAGTGGGCAGCCCCTCCCATGCACCCCTGCTGCACAGAGAAACAGAGTGATCCCCTGGGTGTGGGCCCCCCTCCGGAGCCAGGGGTTGGAGCAGGGAGAAATGCCCCCACGAGGGCTGGGTGAAGTGGGATAACTGAGGGGGAAGGGCCAGCCTGAGGGATCTGCGGGGACCCCTCCAGGGAGAAGCCCAAAACTCCTGGGAGAAGGAGGGACACTTAGGAAGAGGCACTGCGACAGACCGACTCGCACCGCTGCCTACCTGGACTGTGCAGCGCAGTCACCTGCCAGTGCCAGCTACCTTATCCCAGTGGGCTCCCCTCGTCTAGCACTTTGCTTCCGGACCTTCCATTTCACCTTTGACAATGAACGTGGCCAGGCTTAGTTCGTGCCCCTCCGCCCCCTTCGCCCTTTATTATCTGATCAATCAAACACTAATTCCTGCAGAGCTTCTCCAAGAAAGAGGTGCTGCAGTGAGGAGTTGGGGAGGGGAAACCTTGCTTTCCAAGCCTGCTACGAACACAGGACAGGAGAGCTACTCTTTCAATTGCACATTTGCACTCAATAAAAAGATAATCTTAACTAAATTAGGGGATACAAATGAGCAATTAAGCAAGCACCTTACAGTGCTATATTAGAAAGAGTAGTAGGGCTTGGCTACACTTGTGAGTTAGAGTGCATTCAAGCAGCCCCGGAGTTAGAGTGCATTAAAGCAGTTAAGATTGTCAGCAACTTATCTGGCTGCATCTCTCCTCTGCAGGCTGGGCCGCAGTGGGGAGGTTCTCAGGCTGCAGATGGCCTGTGGGTCAGGACTTTGAGACCGGTGCCCTAGGTCCTGGAAGTGACCCAGGAGCTGAGCCCCTCTCTGGCCCCAAACACTGCCTTTTAAAGCCTAATGAGGGCCAGCCTCATTCCCCTCTCTCTAGGGCATTGGAAGGAAGCTCAGCATCACCAGCCCCTTGCTTTTGTGACATAGGCTTTCACTACGGCATGGCCCTTTAAACTGGACGTTTGTATGGCACAGCAGCAGTGAAATGTGCAGCACTCACTTGCAGGGATGCAGGATTCAGTCATTCAGTAGCTTCCCATTTTACTGAAATAATTATACAAATACACCGCAAAGGGAAAATGCTGCCCAATGCACAGGAGAGGAAGGCTTATATGCATTGACTCAGGAACTGGATTTTCTGGCATTCTGAACAGTGCTGAGCACACAGATGGTGCCCAGTGAATAATGTAAATCATGACAATCATCGACTTTGTGGACTCTGTGGATGTAATTTTTGTTCTTTGTTCTAGAATTGGCCTGAATACAGCCAAAAACCTAAGAATTTGAGGCATAAACACATCTGATATTTATATGACACTTTCTCATTCCTTCCTTTTCTGAAACTCAGAACAAAAAATGACTGAACAAAATGGTTTTCAGTTAAAATGTAAAATTGCACAGCAGCCATTGCTGTATAACCCAGCCTGGTGCAGAACCTGCCACCCCTTAGAAGTTAAGTGAGCTCCTCTCATCTGACTCTCATTCTCCAGCCTTCTTAAGCTCTGTACTGCTTTTCATGCTGTCAACCATGCCATCCAGTCTGGGACTGTTTGCTAGTGTCTCAGAGAACTGGCTAGCTTGGTTTTCCACCCATCTATCAGAGTTCTCTTTTTTTGCAGCATATATGCATCAAAGAGAGAGGCTGATCCCCTGGAGAGGGAACTAGCCCTGAAAGACCTGGGTTCTACTCCCACCATGAACTTCCTGTCTGACCCCAGGCCAGAGCTTTAAGAACAGAATTTCAAAGGTTTTTAGGCACCCAAAGATGCAGCTAGATATCTAGTGGGATTTACAAAACACCAAACCTTCTAAGTGTGTTTGAAAATCTGGCCTTTAGTCTGTGTGTGTCTCAGTGCCGCATCTGTATAATGGGAATAACAGCACTTCTCTACCTCACTGAGGGGCTAGGAGGAGAAATAGGTTAGACAGTTTAAGGTGCAGAGTATGGTGATGGGTCCACATAAGTACCACAGGTAGAGTGGGAACTTCTCTATACACTGCTAGCCCTGCCCTGAGTCTGACCCTTTCTTTTCACATATGCCCCCAAATCTCCCCCTTTTCTGCATGTAACCTTGACTCAGGGCTTTGCTGTATTTTTTTTGGTATGTGTTCTCTTTAAAACAACCCCTCCTCCCTCCACAGAGGGATTCCTTTTTTACAGACTGAACTTCCATATCCTTAATTTAATGACCCTGCCTCTGTTTGTAAACAAAATACTGATTCCCTGCCCCAGCGTTTAAGAGCCTTCTGGAAAGTAACTAGTCTTTAAACAGACGTAAAAGGACTTGAAAGTGTCAGTTTCACTCCTGTTTAAGGTTAGTTTCTAGTCTATTATTTGAAGTGAGGTAACGCTAGAGCCCCAGGCAGGTGCCCTAGTAGGATGTTTCCAAAGTTAAATGTTCTATTACAAGCTTGATGAACTAAAAAGAAGTGATGGAAAGTCATCTAAGTTTGCCTACAATTGAAACAATTGTTGTGTTCAAGAGTTAGCAAAAAAGAATATACATTAAAATTTGAAGCCTAATCAGTGTCCCTTAAGTGACTTGACATAAGATGTGAGAACGTTAGTGTTAGAGCTGAGTGGGTCTAATATCTATTAAAGCCTCTTTTCTTATATAGGAATTAGATACTGTGCCAGCTAATTTCTAAGTTATTATCTGCAAAAAATCCTAGAGTTTTCAGGTGGCTGAGTAGCCCTTGGAATCACGGTGAAAGTTACCCCCCTCCAAAATCTGAAATGGTGCCCCTGACCCAGGATCACTCCCTGCTTTGTCTGAGCTGGAGAAAGGATTTAAACAGGGCTCTCCCTCTTAGAAGGATGCGCTAACCATTGGCCTATGGGGTAGCAGCATGCTGTGGGGCTCTCTCAGCCTCTCCTGTTGAAACTGTGCCACTGGGGCTAAATAACAATCAAGTGAGCAGAGCAGAGGGATGGGATCCTAGATTTTCCACCTCCCAGGTGGCACAATAAGCACTGGGCTCTGGAGGCATTCTGGCTCTCTGTCCCCCTCTGAGAGGTGGGAGACCTCTGTTCAAACGCGTTCTCCCCCTCTGGCAGAAAGGGGGAACTGAAGCTGTGGAGTGCTCCGACCATCTGGCTAAAAGGAGTAAGGTAGGCAGCACCACCATGGTTTTTGGGGAGTGAGGCAGGCACTGAACTTATTCCTGCAAAAAACACTGTAGGCACTTAAGTTGCCTGCTTCAGGCAGCGTGTTCCTCTTGGTGGATCGGTGCTAGCAGAGCTAGATGGCTCCCTATTCCTGCAGCCTGGGCTTAGACGCCTATCTGCTAGGGAGAGGCAGGGCTTAGCAGACACCCTTCTGGTCAGCATCTCCCACTGGCTAGCTTGGGTGACTTTGTGCCTCACCTGTCTACAAGGGGTGCCTCTCTCCCCCCAGTCATCGTAGGGGAGCCTAGATGCCTGTCAGCATTGTGAATCACAGTGCTATTCCTGTGATTTTCTTGGGGCTAAAAGTTAGGTGCTGTGATGCTCAGCACTGTAATGCCTTTTGAGATCCCACACTCTGTGCCTCAGTTCCCCATCTGTCATAAGGGATGGAAGCACCTTTATGAGATCTCCAGATGAAGTATGATGCTGAACGCTAACAATTAATGTTGTTTCTGGCTTCTATTTGAGAGGCAGTATGTCCT
The DNA here is from genome assembly GCF_003597395.2 of Chelonoidis abingdonii. Taxonomy (NCBI): domain Eukaryota; kingdom Metazoa; phylum Chordata; order Testudines; family Testudinidae; genus Chelonoidis; species Chelonoidis abingdonii. The sequence goes on along the minus strand of NC_133773.1, from coordinate 2,080,674 downwards.
AGTGGCTAGAACACTACTCAGGAGACCTGAGTTCTATTCCCAGCTCTGCACCTGGCCTGCTGGGTGACTTAGCCAAGTCATGGCACTCCCCTATGCCTCAGTTTCCCCAGTATGCTCCTGACCTCCTTTGTAAAGTGCTTAGAATTGTGTAGAAAAAAGCAGAGAGTCATGTTTTTAAATTTTTTCTGAATAAGCACTTGGGGAGTTGAGAGTTCTATGTTTTGTCAGCATTCCCTGCAGCTAAAGGATGAGGGAGAGAAGATCTGTTCTGTGATGCAGCGAATGGCCCCAAACCCAAACTCCAGATCCAACCTTATCAAAGACTGTGGAGGCCCAGGACCTGGAAATGCAAATCAGAGGCAGTTCTTCTTGCACCAGTGTGATGGAGTGATCCAAACCCTAGGATTTGAGATAGAGGGAGCAGGCAGGGAATCAAACTTCGGAGGGCTTGCACCCATCACGACAGGACTGTTTGCCAGCATTTAAAGCTAGAGTAGGGCTGGTAAGGATTCTAAGGCTGAATTAGCCACACTGTGGTCCCTACGTTAAAGCTATAGAATCCTGTTGGTCTCTTCCCAACCGTCAGTGCAATCAGAGGTGGATTACCGTTTTGTGGGCCCTGGGGCAGAGCAAGTGAGGGCCCCTCCTCACACCTTCAGCGTGCAGCTGACCCCACCTGCCGGGGAGCTGGGTCAGGGTATGGGGGCTTGCTGGGGTCCGCCTGCCCAGTGCTCCTGGGGGCTCCCCCACCTCCACTTGCCTGGTGCTTCTGCCAGGGAGTGAGGTTGGGGCATGGGGGCTGCCCCTGCTCCCTAGCTGGCATGCTGGGGGTGTGGACCGGGCTAGCCCCCTTGTCTGGATCCCACTCCCCGGCAGGAGCACTGGGCAGGCAAAGTGGATTGGAGTGTGGGGGTGCCTATTTTTCCAGGGGCCCTCAATTGGCTGGAGACCCTGGGCCCGGGCCCCATTGGCCTACTGGCTAATCTGCCACTGAGTGCAATGTGCCCATGGCTATAATAACAATGAACATACATTGTGGCCTTGGACCTGCAAGACCTTGCGTGGTGCATGGCAGGGAGAACCAGTCAGTTGCACACCAGAGGGACCTAGACAAATTGGAGGATTGGGCCAAAAGAAATGTGATGGGGTTCAACAACGACAAGTGCAGAATCCTGTACTTAGGAAGGAGAATCTCATGCACTGCTACAGGCTGGGGGCTAACTGGCTAAGCAGCAGTTCGGCAGAAAAGGACCCAGGGATTACAGTGAACGACCAGCTGGATATGAGTCAGCAGTGTGCCCTTGTTGCATAAAAAGGCTAACGGCATATTGTGCTGTATTAGTAGGAACGTTGCCAGCAGATTGTGGGAAGTGATTATTCCCCTCTATTCAGCACTGGTGAGGCCACACTTGGAGTTTTGCGTCTAGTTTTCGTTCCCCCACAACAGAAAGGATGTGGACAAATTGGAGAGAGTCCAGCGGAGGGCAACGAAAATGATTAGGGGGCTGGGGCACATGACTTACGAGGAGAGGCTGAGGGAATTGGGGTTGTTTAGCCTGCAGAAGAGAAGAGAGGGGAGGGGGGGATTTGATAGCAGCCTTCAACTACCTGAAGGGATTTCAAAGAAGATGGAGCTTGGTTGTTCTCAGTGATAGCAGATGACAGAACAAGGAGCAATGGTCTCAAGTTGCAATGGGGGAGGTCTAGGTTGGATATTAAGAAACACTATTTCACTAGGAGGGTGGTGAAGCTCTGGAATGGGTTACCTAGAGAGGTGGTAGCATCTCCAACCTTAGAGGTTTTTAAGGTCAGGCTTGACAAAACCCAGACTGGGATGATTTAGTTGGTGATGGTCCTGCTTTGAGTAGGGGGCTGGACTAGATGACCTCCTGAGGTCCCTTCCAACTCTATGATTCTATGATAATAAAGCCTTTATAAACAGCATAATCTCAGGCAGTCTCCCATTGCTATTTTGTGAACTCTTATAAGTAGAAAACACCATTCCACTTCTAACGTTTGAGAGAGACACTTTGGCTACCAACATTAACAGTATTTGCTCAGACTTCCTTACTTGTCCAGTAGCAGCAGACTTTCAGGATGGTTCACAACAAAACTGCAGACACAGCTACTTGAGGTTAGCTCACCTGTGAATTAGCTGGAAACTCATCACTAGACACTCCAAGCACTGGGTAACGCATCTTAGTGCTGTCGGAGAGAAAACTGTGGAAGAACAGGGCTTTATTTTTAAGTGTCTTTACAAGGAAGAGGAGTTTTGGATGCAGAGGCTTCTGTACATTGTGCAGAACTCTGAAGAGATACTGGTTTGCTATAGCTCGTCTGATTTGATTTTTTTTATTCCTAAAGTGATAAGGGTTCTTTAATGCTACCCACTGGGAGTGGATTCATACAAATCTCATAAGATGCCAGGATTATCTCTGTGTCACTCTGAAGCCTAAGTCTGTGTCACTGTGAAGCAACAGAAGTAGCTACAAGTATGGTTGAGGGCTCTTCTTCATCACAGCATCAGGTTCAATCAGCCCTGGTAGGTGTGGTCTGTTACCGTCCCATTTAAAGTTCTCAACCATTTTTTGCTCCCCTCCCCTTTTTTTTAAGCCCACGATTTGTGAATTACACCCTTTCAGTGACTTGTACTTAAAATAAAGGCTTTTAAAAGCATGTAGGTGCTATGGCTATCCGAATTTCGAGAAGCAAGTCGGAGAATGGAAATAGTTCTGATCTGTGAATTGTAATGTTTACCCTACCAGAAGTTTGGCCATTAATACTAGCTCATTCACACAGCACTTGTGATGTCAGAGGGCTAACTTCCAGTGCTAAACAGGGTCACATATGAAACCGTTTGTATTTCCCTTTCAGCTCCACATAAGCAGCACCCTCCTCTTGTACAGGCCACCATGGATATGTGTCCCAGAACTACAATTCCTCCCCCCGGCCTCAAAACCCAACCCCACTCTACAGCTACCCTCACCCTTTCCCATCACTCAAAACAGAGTTAGCTGTGGGAGAGTTGAGTCAGTTAATTTTGAGATGTTATTTGCTTCCAATATGTAGCAGAACTATATAACTAAGGGCTTGTCTACACTGGCATTTTGCAGTGCTGCAACTTTCTCACTCAGGGGTGTTTCGGCGCTGTAAAGTGCCAGTATAGACAGTGCACCAGCCCCTTCTTGTTACTCTTAACATCTCTTGCTAGCTGCAACTCCAAGTGTGATTTGGCCTTCCTGATTTCACTCCTGCATGCCTGAGCAATATTTTTGATACTCCTCCCTGGTCATTTCTCCAATCTTCCACTTCTTGTAAGCTTCTTTTTTGCGTTTAAGTTCAGCAAGGATTTCACTGTTAAGCCACATGAAATGTACCCAGATAATCCTGGTTTGGAACAAGCAGCAGCCAACTCATGAGCCTGATCCAAAACCCAATGGAAAGACTCCCATTGACAGCAATGGGCTTTGGGTTAGGCCCCAGATTATCCACATCAGTGCTCTACATACATTGTCTTGTAATGTGGTCAAGACTGGTCAGTGCATTGTTGTGCTGGTGACAGGTGTGAGCGTGCCAGCCCTGCAGACTGGAACATTCTCATTATGCACAGAACATGGAGAGGACAGTAGTGCAAGATTCCTAAATATTAGCGTCCGATCAGTGGCCTCCACCTCAGTGTGGAATGGGCTGTAAGGGCAGTTAATTTCCATGCCTCTTCATTTGCAAAAAGTTCTCTTATGGAGGGGTTGAGGCTGCTGCCACACATTTTTCCCCACTTCCCCCTTGCCCGGGAATGTAGGATTTCAGGACTCAAATCTCAAAGGTTAGCAAACCACAGAATGCTCAGTTACAGTCTGCCATGAATCCATTGCCAGCAGGATAGCGCTACATTAAAAACCTCCCACAAACTGTGTTCGACATGGAGATCACTTGGGGAGCGCTAGAACTGAGATGCATTTTCTTCTTCAAGACAGCAGCTCTCAGGAAGCCTGAACAGTGGCTCCAGCTCAACCTCTGGGAGTCAGCTTTGTCTCTAGCATTCTTGTACCTGTCAAGTACATGTCTCTCTACCTTCCTTGAGAGAATCAGTGCTTTCTTTGCTTGCTGTCTAGGATGTGTTGCTTTCATCCAATAACCCCAAATTCTGGGGAGACTGAAGTTCCACTGTGCTTGAACCGGAGCAATAACTATTTACACATTTCATCATAGCTAGTCAATTACAATTGCACAATGACCTTTCAGCCATGAGAGCATATGGGTCAGGGGGAGTCAGGAAGGGCAGAGATGTAGATGTTTTAATCTGGATTTACAAAGTCTGGTGAGATTCAATCCAGTCCTTATAGCAGAGGTCCCCAAACTGTGGGGTGCACCCCCCTAGGGGGGTGCAGAGGAACATTCGGGACGGGGGTCACGGCTGGGGCCTGCGCTAGCCCCCAGGGAGGGCAGGGAGGGAGTGCCACTCAGCTCTGCTCCTGGCCCTGGCCCCGGCGACTGACCCCATGCCCAGGGCTCCGCTGCTGGCCTTGGCCCCTGGCTGAGTCTCCGCTTCCAGCCCAGTCCCAATCCCAGAGCCGCAGCCCTGCTCCCGGCTCCAGAGAAAGCAGACAAAGGTAAGTGGGGGCACAAAGTAAAAAGTTTGGAGATCACTGCCTTATAGACTTCCCGTTCTGCTATGCACGCTCCTTAGCACACCATATACCCTAATAACACTTGCTGTCAGTGTCTTTGTTTAAGGGACTCACCTTGTTGCATCATTATGAATAAGAACAAGCCAGTTCCCTGGAATTTGGCACCATTTAAGGCTGTTTATGCCACGTAGCTGCAGTTGCCTCCAAGCCAATCATTGATTAGAGAATAATGTACATTGGTTAGGGTTTTTTCTAAGGTTTGCCTGTACGTGCAAGTTGGGATGCTTTCTACTGGACAAGATAATTTTAGACTGATGTTACATCATGGAAAATGTTTAAACAAAAGTCTGGTTTCACAGTAACTTGCATAACCAAGAGTACTTGTTCTACTAGGGAACTGGTCCAGTAATTAAAACGGGAAGAGGTTATTCAGTGGAATAACTAAGTCATAGTTGCAGAACTGGCTATAACAGATGAGGTGGTTGCCAAAGTCAGCAAAATATTAGAGGCGGCAAAAAGGATAGCGTTTGTAGACAGTAAGGGCATACATTTTCCAGTTTGCCTAGAACAGAGAGTTGTCTTTGCACAGCAGTAGTAATGGAGCTGATCTGGGACAGTTCAGTGAAGAGCCAAGAAAAAATGTATTTTCCTTTTAAAATAAAAACTTGCAAAGAGCTAATTACAATGTGAGCCACCCAGCCACAGCGATTACAGAGGAGAACCCATAAAACACAGCTCCGAGATGTGGCAGCTTCAGGCCAGTCATTGTGGGAGGTGCTATATGACGGGATTCCCCAGATGTTACTGTGCTCAAACCCACACACCTGCACCATCAGAAGCATGCACTAAAACCAATGCCATTGATTCAAATGCACTGACAAGCCAAGGGAATTCCATTCTTGGCCCGACCTGCTCTTGACATCAGTAATGAAACGCTTGTAGAAGAGGATTGGGGGACCCAGGCTACAGTTACGCAGCATGCAGGCTGGGCATGTAGACTGAGAGCTCTCTGGGATAGGGCTGTCTGTTGTTCTGTGTTTGTACAGCATCCAGCACAACGGGGAGCTCCTAGGTGCAATCACAATATAAGCAAACACCACCAATTAGGACAACGTTTTCACATTTCTGTGGTTAACGTGAGGCAACTACGTCCACATTTAGACACCTGAGGAACTGAGCTATTCCCCTGGAGGCTCCAGGCAGGTGCTGTGGCTGCTGAATTCAAAATGAGGTAAGGGGGCTTAGTGCCTACGCGATATGCTCCACACTGCAGAAGATCCAGCCCTTCACTTCTCCCCTTTATTTGCAGTGAGGAGTTGGGCTGCTTTCCACTTGCACCATGAAAATATGTAAGTTCAGAGAAAACATGTGCCAGTCTTGGCCCCGTGTCTTGTGCTGGCATGTAGCTTCCTGCAGGACACAATCAATGGCCACTGCCCACCTCGGTTGTGGAGGGGGAGGAGAAATGAGATAGTCCAAAAGCATTATGTCTTTGAAAAACACAGGGACAAAAGCTTCCTTGGGCTCGTTAAGGCTGATACAAGAACAAAGGAGATAGCTATGGTAGGAAGTGTAGAAAAATAGTTTATATTCCATGGATATGCAATAGAATGCACCTACACGTAAGATACAACAGCACTCTGTGCACTTCCCTCACCTCCCCATTCATTTCTGGATCCAGTTTCCTACCTTTATCTGAGTGTTAGCTCTAAGGGACATGGAGCACATTGGTTACTAAGGGTCTAATCCTGAAGACATAGGGTAAAATCCAGGCTCCATTGCTGTCAATGGAAGAACTTGCACTGGCTTTAAAGGGGCCAGGATTCCACCCATAAACATCACATAAGAGGGGATCACCGCCATGAGTCAGGGCTGCAGGATCAGATCCAAACAGATGGCTTTTATGAGGCGTTGTTTTACACAACAGAGGGCTTTTCTACACTTGAGTGTAGACGCTACCTGCACCAATGGAAGGGGTTTTCCCATACTAAATAATATTAAAAATAATTTCTATTCTGCAGAGTGACTCTGTGAACTGGGGATCCATATTGACTATGTCTCAGCAGTTTCCATATCAGATGCAGGGCCAGATTTAGGGGCAGGTGACCCAGGTGACCGCCTGGGGTGCCGGACTTGGAGGGGCATTGGGCTGGTGCGGGGTGGGGGCTTGTTGTTAGCAACAAAAGGAAAATAGTATGTTTGAAGTGACATGTTTCAGGTATTCCATATGTGGATTCATTTTTCACTACCTCCTAGAATGTTCTGGAACTTTGTAGAATCTCATGGAACCTCCAGACTTTATGAGAACGCCATTCTCCTTGAAGCTCCTAGAATGTTGTCAGCCATGCCCTCATGTGTAAGGCTACATTTTATCACAGGTATTTTTAGTAAAAGTCATGGACTTTTACTAGGAAAAGCCATGGGCAATAAAAAAAATTCCTGGCCCTTGACCGGTCCCTGACTTGTACTATACCCCAGGCTAAATCTTGGGGAGGGGAGTGGCCTTGGGGGGCACCATAGGTGCTTGGAGTAATACAGGGGGGTGCTCCGGGTGCTGGGAGGGGCACAGGGGCTTGGGACCCCCACTGGCCATGGCCAATGGGAGCTGCGGGGGTGGTGCCTGCAGGTGGAGGCAGTGCACAGAGTCCCCTGGTCGCACCTCCACCTCGGAGCAGAAGGATGTTGCTTCTTCCAGGGACCCCCCCACCCACGAGATGAGGAGCAGTGGTGATGGCCTGAGACTGCCCCAGCAGCAGCCAGTAGAGCTGGCTGCTGCAGAAGTCACAGAGGTCATGAAAAGTATATAAGGGGTTGGGCGTCACCAGTCAGTCAGTGAGATACAAGAATGAAGTGAAATGAGAGCCCAGCTGTGATATTGTGAACCTTGTTTTATTGTGTACTTGTGTTTTAAGACTTGAGGAGTGTAAGTAGCAACTATTGAGATGCCAGATATATCTATCAAACCCCTATCTGCACAACAATATAACATAACTACAGTTACTTCTTTTGCCGTGCTTAACATCTAACATTTGATGATTTTCTAGGATTGCGGAACATAGACTCTCCCTAATACTGTGCTTTCCCCTCATAGAAAATAAAAGATGTCCCTGAAGAAGCCTTCAGGAACTCAGTATAGGAAGTGAAAAGCTCAACTGCAATGTAGTTTGCAGCAAGGGGCAAAAATGATGGGAAAATATCTGAAACGGAACAACACAGACTGGGCTTTAGGCAGTAGCGGTCATCCCAGTGCAGAAGAAAATGAGGAGTGAAGTGTAAATTATGGAAGTTCTATTACTAAGGAATTAGCAGATTTATCTGAAGATAAGGAATGGAAATGTGAGGAATCATAGAATATCAGGGTTGGAAGGGACCTCTAGTCCAACCCCCTGCTCAAAGCAGGACCAACTCCAACCATCCCAGCCAAGGCTTTGTCAAACCAGGCCTTAGAAACCTCTAAGGAAGGAGATTCCACCACCTCCCTAGGTAACCCTAGGAAAGTGATGCAGAATTGTCCAGTTTTCCAGGAGGTGTAAAGGAGAGTAATGATAAAGAAGAATCAGCCTTGCATGATGACAGAAACAGCCATGAGAAAAGCTGAACACCACAAATTGATACATCATATTCTGCTTTATGGCTGGTGATCCTAAACTCTGCTGATATGGACTGTATGGTTTTGAATAGGCTGGGGAAAACTGAAGATATGATGTTTCCAGTAAATAAGTAGCAGCGAAACTTCTCAAAGTCACACTGTGAAAGTGTGCTTGAGAACAGTGAGAAACTGAATTGGTGTTGGCTAGTTTACTCAAAATCAACTGACAAAGTATTCTGTCTTTGTTACAAAATATTTGACAAGAATTCCAAATTGTTGCATGTGCTTTCTGGGTACAATTACTGGCATAACTTAGCTGATGCTCTGAAGTAACATGAAAAGTCACTTAACCATTTTATGGCCCACTCGGAATAGATGAAGGTCAAGTCTAGGCTCAAGCTGAATAAACGAGTAGATGCAGAAGACCAGCACATTATTAATGTAGAAACCCAGCACTGGAGGAACATGCCCAAGCATGTGATCTCAATTATGCTCTTCCTTGTAAAGACTAATTTGCCTTTCTGGGACTCAGAGAAGTTGTTCACTGAACATAATAATAATTTCCTCAGTTTAGTAGAGCTTACAACAATGTCATGCGTGCGCACCTACATCAAGTAGTTCGTAAAGAAGCTATGGACAATTATTGCAGGAAAACAATTAAAAAAAATTGATTGACCTTATGGCAAGAAAGGTCCTTGATAACATACTGATGCAGCTCAGCAAAGTGAAGTACTATGCCAGAATACTGTACTATACTGCCACCATTAGTCACACTGAAAAGATGTCATTTACGGTAAGATTTGTTGACGATGAGGATGGCTGTATCCAAGTAAGGAACACTTTCTCTGTTTTTGGTCTGTGGATGACTGTACTGCAAAAGGCCTAATGTTTATGAACGTTTTGAATAAGAATAAAATAAAACTTCAAGACTGCCATGGCCAAGGCTGCGACAACAGTGTGAACATGAAGGGAAGAAAAAGTGGCATCCAGGCAAGGACCATTGTGCTGAATCCAAGAGATTCCTTCATGACTTGTGGCTGCCATTCCCTCAACCTTGTTGTGTCAGATGCAGCATCATCATCTTTAGATTCAGTATCTCTCTTCGGAGTACTGCACAGGGGATACATCCTGTATTCAGCATCAACTATCAGGTGGAAGATCCTCAGTGTTACAAATCTGACTGTGAAGCCCTTAAGTGACACTCAGTGAGAGAGCTGTATTGACAGCATAAGGCCAGAGAGGCACCAAGTGATTGAGGTTTATGACTCCCTAGTGGAACTTGTGGAGCTGAGTAAAACTGAGGCTGAAACCAAATACGAGACTTCAAATTTCTGGTCTCAGTTGTGGTTTGGCACAATATCCTGTTCCAAGTAAATGTTGTAAGCACAGCATTACAAACTCTGTGGATGGACATTGCAACTGCTGCTACTTTGATGAGAAGCTGCCTTAATTTCATTGTGACCTACAGAGAAGATGCCATCACTGCTGCCAAAGAAATAGCAGAAAACTTAAGAGGTTGAGCCTGTCTTCAAGGAATCTCATATTCACCGGAAGAAGAGAGAGTTTGGTTACGAGGCCATAGATGAGGAGATGGGAAGCTTGGAAGAAAAATTCAAGAGGGAGTTTTTTTGCTTGCTTGTTGACGCTGCTCAAAGAAAGGTTCGGAGAAATGAAGCACCACAAAAGACTTTGGGATTTTTGTATGACTGTAGTAGCTGCCGATGGACAGGAAAACACTCTTGAACAATTGTATGGACCTTAACCAGATGCTGACACGTGAGCAATGTTCGGACATCAGTGATCAAGATACATCTATGTTGAACTGGACAACATCCATCTCATATTGCAACATGGGAAGCACTCTTCACTCCACGTTCTCCAGTTCAGTCACGATGCAGGGCTGAAGGAAACTTTTCCTAATGTGTGGATTGAGGATTCTACTCACGCTGCTGGTCCTAGTTGTGAGTGGTGAGCACAGCTTTTTGAAGCTCAGGCTCATTAATCAATGATGGCTGATGAGAGACTGACATCATTTACTATTTTATAACTTGAAAATGGCATTGGCCAGTCTTTGGAGCTCTCTAACATTGTGCTTCAGTTTGTGAGGGCAAACATGAGAAAAGCGACCTTTTGAACTACAGGACTAGGGTTAACATTTTAAGGCTGTCACCTTCTGTAACACTACTTAATACTGGTCTATCCAATGTTGTTGCACAGTTCAATTTCATGATGTTAGTACATTTCAGTTATTTTTAACATTAAAAAGTTTCTATAAGTTTAAGCAGGGGTTCTCACAGCAATTTTTTTGGTGGCCTCAGACTGCAGCCATCAACTCTTGCTGGTTGCCGTTCTGATAGTTTTTCCTAAAATACTGTACTTAACTTTAGGAAAAACAAATAAATATGCACATATCCATGTCCAAATCATTGTCATTTAGTTACGTAGGGTTCAATAATAAAAATAATGTACAGTTATCTCTATTCTTTACTGGACCTAAACAGAACAGAAAGACAAATAAGGTGCTTTGCATCTTTTGTTTTTTTGGTTGATTTTGTTTTAGACTTGCTAGCTAGTAAGTCTGCTACTGTGAAAAGTGATATTTGTTAATATCACTTTTCACAGATTTATTCGTCCCTGGTAAGCTGAGGGACAAATTAAACCCTGGATGGGGAGGTAAGGAAGCAGGAGAGCTGGGATGATGGGGGACTGGGTGGGGGGACTGGATGAGGCAGCGGAGGTCAGGGTGATGGGGGCAGGCTGAGTCCGTGGCTGGAGCTTGGGGTCCTGCTGCATGGCTGGGGGCTGGAGGAGGCAGCAGGGGCCAGGGGTGATGTTGGAAGGGGGGTGATCCTGGTGCCAGAGCCCAGAGCCCTGTGGCTGGGGGACAGAGCCCACCTCTGCATGGCCAGAGCCTGCCGCCCACTGCCCCAGGGCTGAAGCCCAAAGCCCAAGCCCCACCGCCCCTGAGAAGGTGGGGAACTCACACTGGTCACCTGCTCCTACAATGTTTGTGATTCCAGGGGTCAGGGACCAATCCCAGCTGGCAGCCCTGGTGGAGGGGCCATTTTGCTTTGTCCTCCCCCTCCAGATCACTGCCCAGGAGGCAGTGGCCGCATTTGAGAAATGCTGGTATAGAGGAAATGATTTTTTTATTTGCTTATATATGACATGAATAAATACAGATTTTACATATCCTAGCATGCAGATGTATTGTCTTCTATGCCAGAAATAAAAATCATGCATGCAAATCATGCAGCAAAGTCATGAAATGGGCTACAAATGCAATAAAAAAAAGTCTTCAAAAGTTTAACAAATGGTGAGGGGGTGGCACAGAAGACGATCTTGACTGGGGTGCCATTTGGCCTAGGCACAGCCCTGATCAGATGAACATAGAGAAAACATGGAATTATTTGTATTCTAACTGCCATTACTGCTCTAGGATCGATGGGTCAGGCTGGATTATTTCCTTCCGTCACTCACCGTCACTGATGCTCAGATTTCTGTACTTTAATGAAGTCTTCGGTCACACTTGTGCAGCCTCATTGTCTCGATGATTTGCCTGGGTGTAGCTAATGGGAAGTAAGAGGTGGAGCCCACAGAGTTAGCTTTAGCATTTCTTTTATTCAGCAGTAACGCAAAGGACCTCCAGGCCTGTCCCCTGGATGACCCTGGCTTTAGACGTTAGCACAAGGCTTGAGGCCAATGAACTATGGCACAGATAAATGACCCGATGGTCACCTCTAAGTTTTGGCGACCTGGGAATAAAATGTTTAAGGGGAAAATTTGTTCCCAACGACACCAGCCAATCACAGGAACCTGAGCTAACTCCAGCTTCTGGATATTTTAGGATGGGGACATCTGCAGATGTCGAACCACAAAAGAGCCATTGCAATGAACTGATGCTATGAGAATAAGTTGAGAACATTAGTATACTAACCTGTAGGACAAGGGCACCCCAGCATTAGTAATGTGAGGAAATACAAACAAGGAAGAGGGGAGAACCCCCTACAGAATATGCATTAGGCATGGTAGCATCAGCGTAACGTATTATAAAAGTTGTATCCCAGCCTGTGAGCAGGAGAAGAGAGAGATGTAGCCCTTGGGAGGCCGCTGGAGACTATGAGGAAGATGATAGGGATGAGGAAGATGATGGCTGACATTTCAGGTTGTTCTGCAAGGGATGATGTGAGTATGGATGTGCAGATGTACTTTCTGTATTATTTCTCTCTACCGTGCTGAGTTAGAGTGTTTGTGACAGTGCTGAATGTATTGAACTACTATAAACACAGAAGGGTTCCTGTAGTGTGAGTGCTGCAGCTGTGCGTATTGGGGTTCCCAACTGAACAGTAATTTTAATAATACTGGGCCTGATCTTGGGACAAGAACCTGTCAACCCTCAGAGTGATAGCTGAGAATTCTTACGTAATCAATATAATTAAAGATCCAATTCTGTCATTGAGGTCATGGGTTCCATGACTTTTACAGACCTCCGTGACTTCTTTGGCTTCAGCCCACTGCAGCGGTGGGGCTACAGCAGGTGTCAGCCTCACCGCAGCAGTGGGCCAGGGCCAGAGCAGCCGCTGCTGGAGCAGCCCTTGAGGCTGATGGTCAGCCCCCATGCGCAGGAGCAGCAGCCGGTCTGGAGCAGCAGGCAGCGGTCAGCCACCAGCAGGCCTCCGACTGTTAGTGCCCCCAGGATATTTTTAGTAAATTCAGCAGTTTTCATCAATTTTTGTTTATTACTCATGATGTGTCTGTGACTTTTACTAAAAATACCTGTGACAAAATATTAACCTTAACTATAATTAGTATGATTCATAGACTGGGCTACAGTGAACAATTCTGTTCATTAAGCACAAGTGGATGTAAAGTCTCTTTCAGGTGGGTTGGTTCCTGCAATCGGAACTTATTGTCACTTGACTCACCAGATTCAGCTCTATGTGAGCAAGGGGTTGCTAGTCCTTACAAATACATGGTAGCTGTTCAGAGTAGAACTACACCAGAACTGAATACCAGCATGTGGCTACCCCAAGATGACTCAGCACTGCAGAGCTCATTAGCAATGACCAAGCAAACCAATTAAACAAGTGGCATATGAGGCCCGTTGCTGAGAAATACCCCTGAGATTAGACTTGAAGGGCCAGGTTTTTAAAAGCGTTTAGGTGCCTTCCATTGAAATCAATGGTAATTAGTACCTAGACACTTTTGAAAATCTCACTAGGCTTCTATCTGCATCTTTAGGTGTCTAAACACCTGTTTCTATTTTGTACATTACTTATATCTAAACAGCTGAATTGGGAAACTGGGCTTGGCAAAAATGTTGTTCAAGCTACAGAACTAACTCTTCTTTCCTCGGGAAGGGTCACTGCCAGCTGGGATTTTTAAAGCTTCAAAAACTGCAGCTTGTAGCAGAACTCCTTTTAGCAGGATAGCCTGAATGAACGAACAAAGGATTGAGAAACTTTCCAAGGTTTTCTTGCTTCCCGCTGGGGCTTTTTTGCGAGGCAGAGTAGGGCAGGCCTGAAAGGAGTCACTAGAGTTAGCTAACGAGGTAAAATCCAAGGCAGTTTGTGGAATTCACATGAGTTCACAGGTCCATGTAGACCCCAGCCTCCCCCATAGTCTTTAGTTCGACCTTCTAACATGAAAATGACAAACTGCCTCATCTCCGCTAGGATTTTGCCTCCTCTTACCTCATGTTAAGAACAGACTTTTTCTCCTAGTGAAGATGAACACCAAACCACTTCGGCTTGCTCCACAGCCCTTGCACATTTGTCTGCCTGATGGCTGCAAGAGATAAGATTACCTGACTTCCAATCTCTTCCTAAAAGTGGGAGAAGGGCAGGGTCTGTGCCTGAAATCCCATAGCTGGGACACAAGGCTTTTGTGCCCTGCATTTGCTGAAGCATCAAAGTTCCACTGTGTGGGGGCCTCTCTAATGTAGTGACAGCGTCCCCAGAGCCTGGCTCATCCAGTACCTAGCCAGTCAACAATCTTGGGCACTAGAAATGATTGAACAGCTGGGAAGGCACCAGTAGGACAGTTATGTTGAATGCACAAGGAGAGAATATATTGTTTGATAAGCTTCTGACTACTCTCCATTTACCTAGAAAAAATGTCTAAAGTAAGTGGCTACTTATTAACCTCATAAAAATTATGGGTTGGTGTTTTAATCTCCAACCTGTGGATAACCCAAAAGTATTTGACACTCTGATGTGATTTTTGGAAGCATCATCCTTTGCAGGCAATACAGGTAGGAGGGATGAGAAAACTGGCATCCCTACTGCAGATAGCTGCAGTGCTAATGACAGGGGTGCAAACACCGAGGTGGCCAAGCTACAGAAGAAGTATGTAGCCTTTCCAGTTATCTGCAACACCTGGAGTAAGCTGCTTTCTTTTATGTAGCTTTTTTGCCATTGTAAGCAATAGGATACAGCTTTTTTGCAGCATTCTTCTGAAGCAGTGGATCCTGGCCATTTCCAAACTCATTCCCTTGCTCAGTGCTTTGGATTTTGTGCTTGCCTAACACTAGCTGAGTGGTCTCCCACCTTTGCTTTGGGTCCAGCCCTGAAATTCTTCAGAACACGGCCCTTTTGGTTTTGCATCTAGGTTTTTGTTAGCTAGCATTTCACGACTGCATGTAGACTACTTGTTGGGATGGACAAAAAGTGGCTTTCCCCTAGTGCTGTGGATCTAGAGGCAAAGGGTCAGATTCCAATGTACCTTGGAGGTGAGCAGAAATGGCACAGCTGTCTTCTTCTTTGGAAACTCAGCGGTGAACATCTGGAGAGGCTCTGTAGCCACACAGTGACAGAAGAATCATGTCCTCTCGTTTATGGGGATGATGCCCCTGCAACAGCAAGACTTAGCCTCCAGAGGGCTAAGTGGAGCAACGGAAGCATTTTATTAACCTCATCAAAATGATCCTTTGCAGCCCTCAGATGTCTGCCTTATGAGAGGTAGGTGCCAGGTCAGGTAGGGCCTCAGGCAGTTCCAGCACAATCCATCTTTCTGTTCTGAACTACTGCATTCCATGTAAGCCTGGGGAGGAGGCAGAGAAAGGTCCATGTTCACACAAAGCTATGCTGGGGTTACCCAAAGGTTCTTCATTTGAAAGTATAGAATGCAAGAAGAGTACAAACAACCAGTGCCATTTCTGCTGAGTGGCTGAGCATTATGCTAATGTAAGCAGGGGAACGGTCCCGCTGTTGTGGGAGAGCTTTCCTGGCTTCTGCGCTGCCCCGGTGAAGTGGGCTAGGGAAAGGATCCAAGTCCTTGCTCCCACTTCCTTTACCTAGAGGCCTCCCTGCCCTTGAGGACTCCCCTTCCACTCTCCTGTCTGGCAGAGTTTTCGTAACCCCAACAAGGCTGGGCCCAGGATTCCTGGGGGGCTTGACCCCCAACCCTGCTGTGGTCACCCAGGACAGGGGTTAGGGTGTCCCCACTCCGGAATAGCCTCTCTGCACTGGGCACCTCCCTGACCCACTGATTATTCCACACAATTTAAAGCAAATACAACTTGTTTACTTAACAATTAATTTAAATAAAAGAATAAGAAAAAATGGGAAAGGTTAAAGGAAAACACATCACCCTGCTCTGTGGCAGGGAACATTACAAACAGTGTCTCTGGACATCAAGGCACTTTGCGGTCTGTTCCTTATGGGTCCCAGACCTCCTTCTCAGGCCCTGGCTGTGCTGCAGGGATGCTGCGGGTTGGACACTTGCAACGGTTTTGTTCAATATCTTCATTAATGATCTGGAGGATGGTGTGGACTGCACTCTCAGCATGTTTGCAGATGACACTAAACTGGGAGCAGTGGTAGATACGCTGAAGGGTAGAGATAGGATACAGGAGGACCTAGACAAATTAGAGGATTGAGCCAAAAGAAACCTGATGAGGTTCAGCAAGGACAAGTGCAGAGTCCTGCACTTAGGAAGGAAGAATCCCATGCACTGCTACAGACGAGGGACCGAATGGCTAGGCAGCAGTTCTGCAGAAAAGGACCTAGGGGATACAGTGGACGAGAAGCTGGATATGAGTCAGCAGTGTGCCCTTATTGCCAAGAAGGCTAATGGCAGTTTGGGCTGTATAAGTAGGAGCTGTCACGGAGTCCCCGGGCGATGCTCTGGAACTGCTCCCCACTAAGCCAGTCAGGACTTTGGGGAGCTTCCTCTCCCTTGGAGCAGACTTGTTCAGGGCAAGAAGCTCACACGTCTTCACCTCCTGGGTCTCTCCTTGGAGCATTCAGCATCCTCTGCCCCTCCGTGGGCTTCCCACAGCGAGCCCACCCAGGCGGGGTCCTGGGGAAGCCACAGGGTTCTGCACCCC
>NC_133773.1:2053724-2063325 GCF_003597395.2 Chelonoidis abingdonii | reverse complement strand
TGGTGGAATCTCCTTCCTTAGAGGTTTTTAAGGTCAGGCTTGACAAAGCCCTGGCTGGGATGATTTAGTTGGGAATTGGTCCTGCTTTGAGCTGGGGGTTGGACTAGATACCTCCTGAGGTCCCTTCCAACCCTGATATTCTATGATTATATGAATTATATGAATGGTGGTGGCCACACACCTCCAGGCTTTTGGTGGTGGGACCCTTCTTCCTGGTATCAGTGCCCCGTCAGGTTAAGATCCCCCTCCCAGCCTGGCCTGCAAGGACGCTTGGCTGGGGGTGTCTTTCTGCACTGGGCCCTTTTCCCAAGGTCTCCCCCTTGGCTGGCCCCAGTTGCTCACCACACTTGGCTCTATGGCAGCAGCTCTGCTCCCAGCACAGGATCTGCTCTCTCTGGGCTGTGCCTCTGGCCCCTCTCGATCTGGCTCGGCTCGGCTCTGCAGCTCAGCTTGGGCCCCTGCTCTCTCCGTAGCTTGGCCCCACTCTGTCTGACCCAGGCAATTCCAGCTCACATGGAGGACGGGACCCACCCTGGCCTTCTGTCTTCTTGATTAGCCTGCCTGCCGTGTCAGTCAGGCTGACCTGGAGCATTGGCCTCTCGCCATTGTTCCTGGGGACTGTCAGTCTCAGGGTCCCGATTTCCCATTGACCCTTCCCCTTTTAGTGCTGGGAGCTAGCAACCAAACACCCCCACTGAATGTTAGTGAGGGGGCAACAGTCCCCTTGCGCTGACACACTAATGAGATGACAGAGAGATAGGAACAGATCCTTAGCTGGTGTAAATCAGTGCACTGCACTGACTTCAGGGGAGCTATGCTGATGTACAGCAACTGAGGATCTCACTCACAGTATTTGCATCTGGAATTGACAGGTATGTTTGTATATTTCAACTTTGGTGCCTTACCACCACCACCAACCTTGTTTGTTGGATACAAAGACTTGTCTATACCCATCCAGATAGGGCAGACTGAATCTAAGGGTAACTTTTTGCATGAGACAAAATGTTTTTACTGAAATATACTTTTCTGGCCCTGCCCATACTCACATGTTTGACAAAGTCCAAAAATGAGGGGCACAAAATAAGATTTCTAAAGCTCAAAATATGGGAGTCCTTTCTTTCTTTATAATAAATAGGGTTACAAACTCTTTTTGAAGGATCAGCATTTCTGGACTAGATCATTCACACACAGAGTTGTGTTACACCCAGAGCCAAATCCGGAAGCCCTTCTTCGGAAAATCTCCCACAGGATGACTGGAAATCTAGCTGGAGTAAGGACTGCAGGTTGGGGCTCTAGGGTTCCGTAGAACAGAATTAGCACCCTCTGTGGTAGAGAGACAAGGGGGGTGAGGACCAGCGTCTCATAAATAAATGATATTGCCTCACTCCCCTTGTCTAATGTCCCGAGACCAACATGGCTACAACAACACTGCAGCCACCCTCTGTGCCGGTGCCTGCCATTCATACAGTCTAATATTATTTGTCTGTTGGAGTGCAAGGCCATTTATGCTTCTTTTGAGCTCATGAGTAATCATGTTTCCATCCGCTGAGAATATTTTTTAATGCACTCTTCCCACATGTGATCTAAAGCAATGTTTCTCAACCTTTTTGATACCGGGGACTGTTCTTCTGCCTTCCTAAACTGTGACAGGGAGATCCCAGGGACTGGTGCTGGTTCACAGACAGGTCTTTTTATGCTGTTGTTTGCTAATTTTTTTACTGACTATAGAAATCTCCCCCTATCCCACTGGGGAGAGGGATAGCTCAGTGGTTTGAGCATTGGTCTGCTAAACCCAGGATTGTGAGCTCAATCCTTGAGGGGGGCCAGTTGGAAATTGGTCCTGCTTTGAGCAGGGGGTTGGACTAGATGACCTCCTGAGGTCCCTTCTAACCCTCCTATTCTATGTCAGGGAAAACAGAAATACAATATGTTGGGGTTTCATGAAATCCACTCATATGACAACACTTAGAATGTGTTTTATGTTTATAAACAGTTGTGTGTGATACTGGGAAAGTCACTTAACCCAAACTTTTCATAGATGTGTTTTTCTGATTTTCTGGGCATCCACCATGAAACTCTTGTGGCCTGATTCACAGAAATGCTGAACACTCACAGCTGCAACTAAGGACAATGGGAGCTGTGCTCCAAAACTAAAAAGTGCTATAAAACACTAAGTACTCTGAAAAATAAGGTCCTAGTTTCTCAAATTGAGTATCCAAATTTAGTTGACATTTCTGACAATTTTGGCTTTAATTTCAGTTTCCCCATGGATAAAAATGGGGACAATACCCCCTCACCTCATAGCCAGTTGTGAAATAAATGCCTTAATATTTGTAAAGCACTAAGCATGACCCAAGAACCTCTTAATACCAGCTAGCAAGGGGGCACAGAGGGGGTGCATAGAAGTTACAAGAATATCCTGATTCTGGTATGTACATGTGATGGGTTTGGTCACAGAGAACCCTTTGAGACTGTCATCTGATGTGCTGAGACTACCTCTGTGGCCTGTTTTCTCTGCCAGCCTGGGACTTCCATAACCCTGCCTTGTTGAGCCAGAAACGCCAGTCTGTTCCAGTACAGACCCAGGGTCTGAATCAAGTCTTCAGCTTTGGGGCGCATAACTGAAAACCACTTAGCAGGTTATCTTATCTCCAGCACCCAGAGACCCAGTTCCCAATGGGATTCAAACCCCAAATGAATCCGTTTTACTCTGTATAAAACGTATACAAGGTAATCTCATGAACTGTCCGCCTTCTATAACACTGAAAGAGAGAGATGCACAGCTGTTTGCTCCCCCAGGGATTAGTTACTTACTCTGGGTTAATTAATAAACAAAAGTAATTTTATTAAATATAAAAAATACGATGTAAGTGGTTCTAAGTAATAACAGACAGAACAAAGTAAGTTACCAAGCAAAATAAAACAAAACACACAAGTCTAAACCTAATACATTAAGAAACTGATTACAGATGAAATCTCACCCCCAGAGATGTTCCAATAAGCTTCTTTCACAGACTGGACTCCTTCCTCCTCTGGATCCAGCAATCACTCACACCCCTAGAGTTACTGTCCTTTGTTCCAGTTTCTTTCGGGCATCTCTTTGGGGAAAGGCCATCTCTTGAGCCAGCTGAAGACAAAATGGAGAGGCTTCCAGGGCCTTTTATATTCTCTCTCTTGTGGGTGGAAACCCCTTCATTCTTCTATGCAAAGTCACGGCAACAAGATGGAGTCTGTAGCCACCTGGGCAAGTCACATGTCCATGAATGACTCAGCTTTTTGCAGGCCGGTGCTTTTGTTTACATGTTAGTTTGAATGTTTCCAGGAAAGCTTAGATGTGGATTGGTGTCTCCCAAAGTTCATTGTCAGTTTAAGTATTTCTTGATTGTGCACTTACTGAGAATAGTCCTTTCTCAAGAAGCTGACCAAATGCTTTGCTGAGACTACTTAGAATCAAACACATTGAGATAAAAGTACATAGATTCATAAATACAAATACAAAAATGATACACACATAGAGACAGCATAATCATAACCAGCAAACTACAACTTTTCCTTTGACACCTCCACTTGATCTCCTCTATACAAGACCTGGTGCAACCATAGGACCCTGGTTGCAACAATGATCTATACAGTCACAGTTCATGTCAATAATGTCACAGTACCTCCTGGTTCACCAAAGACTGTAATCTCAGAGATCAAGGAAAGCTGGTGTCACAATGGTTATGAATTTCATTGTAAAATGTATGTACTGCTACTTTGTACTGAGTTATGTCTACATACTGGAGAGATGTTCTTATAGTTTGTATCATGGTGTTAATGCCCAGCAGAAGTGAAACACTGGTTTCCTGCCAGACTAGAGATGGTTATCCATCTATCGGCTGAAATTGAACATTGTCTTGTTCACTAACCCCAATCTGAGCTAAACGCACCTGGAGAACAGGAAGAAAAGAATAGTGGGAGGAAAGAGCCTTATCTGGGGGTGCACTTCACAGGCTTAGTGAACTAATACTGGGGGATAAGGAAAACACCCTTGTGACGGGTTGGATCACAGAACCCCCCCGGGAGCTGCCAACTGATGTGCCAAGACTACCTCTGCTCCTGTTTTCCCTGTCAGCTCAGGACTCCAGCACCCTGTCTTGCTGAGCCAGACACTTTCATCTACTCCAGCAAAGACCCAGGGTCTGAATTACCTGCCCCAAAGCTGAAGGTTTACCTGAAAACAGCTCACAGAGGTGTGCTTGTTTTTAGTACTCAGATGCCCAACTCTCAATGGGGTCTAACCCCAATTAAATCCGTTTTACCCTGTATAAAGCTTATGAAGGGTAAACTCAGAAATTGTTCGCTCTCTATAACACTGATAGAGAGATATGCACAGCTGTTTGCTCCCCCAGGTGTTAATACACACTCTGAGTTAATTAATAAGTAAAAAGCAACTTTATTAAATACATAAAGTAGGATTTAAGTGGTTCCAAGTAGTAACAGACAGAACAAAGTAAGTCACCAAGAAAAATAAAATAAAATGCGCAAATCTACGTCTAATCAAACTGAATACAGATAAGATCCTCACCAGTTCCAGAATGCTTCCTGTTACAGACTAATCTCCTTTTAGCCTGAGTCCAGCAATCACTCACATTCCTTTGTTCCAGTTTTTTCTAAGTATCCTGCCGAGTGGAGAGGCTCCCTCTTTAGTCAGCTGAAGACAAAATGGAGGGGTCTCCCAGGGGTTTGAATAGACTTTCTCTTGTGGGAGGAGACCCCTTCCTCACTCCTATGCAAAGTCCAGCTCCAAGATGGAGTTCTGGAGTCACCTGGGCAAGTCACATGTCCAAGCATGACTCACAGTCTTTACAGGCAGAAGCCTTTGTCCACATGGTATCCTGTATGTCTCCAGGAAGACTTCTTATGTGGATTGGAGCTTTCCAAGCTGCATTGTTCCCCAAGTGCTTCTTGATCGGGTACTTAACCTTGCAAATTCCTTCCTAAGGAAACTGACTAAATGCCTCACAAAGCTTCCTTAGAAATCAAGCAAGTATACAGCCCATATTCTTAACCTCAAGTACACAATGATATATGTGTACAAATAGATAGATATAACCTTTACAGAGATATGTTACATGGCATATGTAGCAAAACCCTATTCCAGTTATATCATACATCCATTTATAAGCACTCCCCCATAAAGCCTTATGGGATACACTGTCACAACCCTATTATTCTGCACCTAGGCAGTAAGTAGACAGCATGTTTAAACACACAACACCAGTATCACAACCCACCTTGGCTGGAAATGCTGCAAAAGGCTTTGGGTGAGGTAAGACTGCTCTAGACTGGAGGTTAACCTGTTACATTTAGTCTCTAAAACGCATATCTTGATTTTGTTTTATATATAACCCTTCTGTTCCCAGCATCCTTACTCACTATTTCTTAAAATCTTGATCTTTGATAATAAACTTATGGTTGTTTTCACTATGCATATATCTCCATACTATACTAGCATACAAGGAGCTGATCCGGAGTTGACTCATACAAGCTGGTGTGTGCACTGTCTGTGAGGACAGCAGAGCTGGGAATTCTGTGACTGTTCAGTGGGGAAGGAGCTGGACATTAGAGGGGAACATTTCAAAGGGGCTCAGGGACTGGGGTGCTCCTATTGTTAACCTGCAAGGCAAAGTCAGTGCTGGCTAGCCCTGAGGAGATTGGCTGGCTGTCTAATGGATGGGAGGTGTCAGGAGCTGACACCCTGCACAAGCAAATCTCTTTCTCGTTGGAGACAGGGCAGTAACAAGGTGACTCACAGTCATGGGAACCCTGAGAACTATTATCTTAAAGCACTAGGATGAGAGCAGCACGGAAAAGCCCAGGAGCCATGTCATAGTGTAGGCTTTGGATGGGTGGAATAAAGAAGACAGGGGGACTACAAATCAAACAGCTACTTACTCAGGCAACACTCTCCATCCTAGGCACTGGATGAGGCAGGCTCCTGTGGAAAAAAATAGTATGTGACCCTGTCAATACAGACTGCATAATGCATGCACATAAAGGGGCCAAGTGAAGGTGTCCTGGGTAACCGTCATTCTGGCATAGCCTAACTTCTGAGTGCTTGACTTTGCAACCACGATGTTCTTTTAACTTAGATTTTTTTTTAAATGAAACCTGGAAAGGTTCTTTAAATCACCATTTTGCTACTGTTTCATGTGCATTGGACTGTTCACTAGAAATATTAGGGCCCTACCAAATTTATGGTCCATTTTGGTCAATTTCATGGCCAGGGGTTTAAAATTAGTCAATTTCACATTTCAGATGTTTACATTTGAAATTTCATGGTATTGTAACCCTGGGGGTCCCAACCCCAAAGGCAGTCAGGGTGGGCGGGTCACAAGGCTATTGCAGGGGGGGGTCATAGAATATCAGGGCTGGAAGAGAGCTCAGGAGATCATCTAGTCCAACCCCCTGCTCAAAACAGGACCAACACCAACTAAATCATCCCAGCCAGGGCTTTGTCAAGACAGGCCTTAAAAACCTCTAATGATGAAGAGTCCACCACTTCCCTAGGTAACCCATTCCAGTGCTTCACCACCCTGCTAGTGAAATAGTGTTTCCTAATATCCAACCTAAACCTCCCACACTGCAACTTGAGACCCTTGCTCCTTGTTCTGTCATCTGCCACCACCAAGAACAGCCGAGCGCCATCCTCTTTGGAACACGCTTTCAGGTAGTTGAAAGCTGCTATCAAATCCCTCCTCATTCTTCTTTTCTGCAGACTAAATAACCCCAGTTCCCTCAGCCTCTCCTCATACGTCATGTGCTCCAGCCCCCTAATCATTTTTGTTGCCTTTCGCTGGACAGTCTCCAATTTGTCCACATTCCTTCTGTAGTGAGGGGATCAAAACTGGATGCAATACTCCAGGTGTGGCTTCACCAGTGCCGAATAAAGGGGAATAATCACTTCCCTCAATCTGCTGGCAATGCTCCTATTAATACAGCACAATATGCCGTTAGCCTTCTTGGCAACAAGGGCACACTCTTGACTCATATTCAGCTTCTTATCCGCTGTAATCCCCAGGTCCTTTTCTGCAGAACTGCTGCCTAGCCAGTTGGTTGGGTCATGGATTGCCACCCTTACTTCCGCCCTGCTGCTTGCAGGGCCACTATCTTCAGAGCTGGGCAGCCAGAGAGGAAGGCTGCCCAGTGCCACTACTAGCAGCAGCACAGAAGTGAGGGTCGCAAGGTATGGGAGGTGGGTTCCCATAGGTCCAGTTTCCCAGCAGTCTCCTGCCACAGTGGGGGGCTGACAGCTCGAGCTACAGCCTCCCCACGTGGAGGTGGGGTGTGTGACAGCTGGTCTGCAGAGCTTCCTGAAGCTGGAGGAGATCCCAGAAGTGGGTCTGACCCACCCCAGGGTGGCCCCTGCAAGGGAAGAGGACATCTCATCCTTCCCATCTCCAGCAGACTAGCAGCTAGAGCCCTGTGCAGGGTAGGAGGCCCCATATGGGCACCAGATTTCACAGAGGAAGATTAGATTTCACGGTCCATGACGTTTTTCACAGTGGTGAATTTGGTACGGCCCTTGGCATTATATAATCCAGGAAACTTGATAATGTTTCAGGATCTGCCTAATTTAACCAGAGGCATAAAACTTTGCTATGGCTGAAGGCAAGTCTGCTCTGAGCTTTGTGCCAGCAGAAAATCTTTCCTGTGTCCTTATCATATTTCTTTACTCATGAATTAAAATTGAAAAATGCCTTTTCAAAGCCAAGGGGACAGCCTGAGATGCCACTGTGCCAAACACTTGCAGTGCAGCATTACCCACTCCCTAGAAAGCACTTTACCACTCCATCTGGAGGCAGGATACTTCTGCATGAATGGCCCTTGTCCCGGCAGATCCCTGCAGACCCAGGCAAGTCTCTTGGGATCTGTAGCCTTATCACCAAACTCTCGTGGGAATAAACAGCCCTAGCCACTGAAGGTCAAACCTTGCACCCAGGAAGCTCAAGAGCTGAAATCATGGGGTTTCCTGTCCCTGCTACAGGAATAACTCACACAGGGGAGCGTGGAACCCTAAGAAAAGACTTAAGGATGAGTGACAGACACTGGACGAGACCCTCAGCTTGTGTAAACGGTGGCTGCTCCATTGAAGTCAATGGGCCAGAACTCCAGCTGGTGTCAATCAGTGCCACCCCACTGAAATCAATGGAGCATTGCTGATTCACAGTACGCAGGCTGTAGCATTCTGTATTTATTCTGTGTGCACTCATCTATCATGGGGTGCATTGCTCTAGGAATTATTTAGGGGCAGGTCTCTGGCCTGTGTTCAAGAGCAGGCCTGCATAACATGTAAAGCGGCGAGGGCCATATTACTCCAAAGAAAAGAGCTGAGGGCCAACCCCCCCAACTCCACCCCCAGTGCCACCAAGCCCCCCTGAAACACAACACCCCCCCCAGCACTGCCCTCCCTAGCACCGCCCACCCTGCGAAAACAAACCCTCCTTCCCCAGAGCTGCCCCACCGAAACAGCGGTATTGAACCTTGGTAATATGTTATAGCAGGCTCCTAAGGTAGTGTAATTAAGGTAAAAGAAAAATGTCTTTTTGCTAGAAGTAGAATAAGATCTTGCCCCCACTTTGTAATCAATTGCCCTGTTGAATGAATGAGGTGTGAATCAGGAAGGTGTGGAAGGCAGGCACCTCCAGACAGCTGCAACCCTTGGAGAGGGGCTAGGAGCCAGACCAGATCAGTAGAACAGGGTCAGCCACTGACTCCTCACTCACCTCCTCAGCGCCCGCCATGGCTCGCCTACTCACCCCTCTCCACTGCCCGCCCGCCCGCCTCCTCAGCCCTGTCTCCCCCGCCGCCTGCTCACCTGCCCCCCCCCGCTCGCCTCCTCAGCCCCCTATCCCCCCGGGTCGCCTCCTCATCCTCCACCACTGCCCACTGGCCTCTTTAGCCCCCCTCCCTCACCCGCCACTTGCCTACTCACCTGCCACGGGCAGCACAGTGAGCCCACCTACTCACTCCCCGCGGGCCGCACAGTCAGACTAGGTGATCCCTGTGATACCTCCTGACCTTGGAATGTGTGAATCCAACAGATTCTGTTATGGAGAGGAACCCAGGCAGTCTGGCCCAGTAGTTAGAACACCAGTCACATCTTGTGGGCAGAGCAGGTGTCCAGGTTGAGGAGCAAAGCCAAAGATCAGCACCAGAGTCACCTGCCAGTTGCCAGAATCAGGGGTCAAGCCAGAGTCAGAGTCAGGCGTTGAAGCTGAGCGTCAGAGCTGGGGTCAGGAGTCAGAGGCCAGGCTCAGAGCAGTGGTTTCCCCAGGAATTGAAATTAGTGGGGGTGTTCGAATTTACGGGGGGGGGTGTCAGGTCCAATGAGATATGTAAAAGAGATATGAATAAAGTAAATGTCTTGTTAGGATTATGCAAATTTAGCAAAAGGAAAATGCAAGTTATACCAAAACACATAACAGATCTAGATTTCTAAAAAAAAAAAATTAAAAAAAATGTATTTAATTTAAATTGACTTTTGAAAAGTAAACCATCATGGGATAAGAGGGCAGTCCTCTCATATCAGTAATTGGTTAAAAGATGGGAAACAAAG
>NC_133773.1:1938680-2051550 GCF_003597395.2 Chelonoidis abingdonii | reverse complement strand
ACTTTTCAAATCTATTATACTTTTTCAGATACACATATTTTATCATACACTGTATAAGCTTTTAAAGTGTGTATTAATGTTTCAGTTTAAATTCAGATTTCCAAACAGTCACTAAATTGGTATGTAACTAGCTCACAAAACTAGGGGGGGTGTTCGGGAAATTCAGGGGGGGTGTACAGCCCCCCTGGGGGGGGGGGTCTAGGGAAATCACTGGCTCAGAGCCAGGACTGGTAAGTGACGATGGAATCAAGGTAAGGGTAGGAACTGAGGAGAGGCAAGGATCAAGCATGAAGCAGGAACACAGTGGGAACAGGAGCAAAGGCAGGGGTCAGACAGGAGCAGAGTAGGAATCAGCCACAACAAGAAATCACCTTGCTATTCAGACAATTTCCTAGGCCTCATTTTGACTTAAATAGTGTGTTTGAACCAATTGGTGGAGCCGGGTGATCCTCCAGTCAGGGCTCCCGTGGGTGGTGCCATGGCTGAGGCTACAGGCCTACTAGCTTCTCAGTCCCCAGGCTTGGGCAGACAGTGGGTGGAGACCAGGGTGTGGCAGCTGTCTGGGCACTCTCAGGCCTGGGGTTGAGACCCGTGGCATTAGAGTTAACCAAACAAACAGCATTTTGCCATATGAGCAGTGCTACACGCCCTGAACTGAAGTAGGTCAGGCTTTTAGAGACTAGAAAATGCACCTTGGCTGGGAATTTTCTGGGAGTGGCAAATAGCTTCATTAAGGTGTACAGGATTTGGAAAGCCAACTAGTCATAGAAACCCTGTTATTTACTTTGATCTATGAGGAGAAAGTCAGATTGTCAGGATTGTAATCTGACCAGAATTCCACGGCTGACAGCTGGGTGCTGCATGTGTCCCGTTCCCTGGGAACCACTAAACATTTTTAACTGTCTCATTCATTCTCCGCTCTGTCCCTGTCTCATCTCTTAGATCAAATCCATCCTATTCCTTGGGTATCAGATGGGGTGGGTGGTGGGAGGGAGCCCAGCAGCAGCAGCCTGCTCAGATCAGCTGTTTGCTTAAACTGCGGGTGCCTGTAGTGACTGCAAGTCAAAGCACTGGAAACAGTTGGCAGGTAACAAAAGTGAAGCAAATCGTTCCCTTGGATACGTTTCTCCTTGGTCCCGAGGTTCCTGCATGAGTGTTACATAGCGCCCGAGGGAGCAATGTTGGGGGAAATGAGGTAGGCGACGGGGGTGAAATTCAGAGTTTGGAAGGGGACTGCTGGGGTGAAGGAGAAGGGCTAGGAATGCTGCTGGCTGGTAAGGTACTGGGAACCTTGCCAGGAATGAGAATGCAGTATTGACCCCTGATGTGCATTGGCCCTTCCATGCAGAAAGGAACTATTGGAGCAGGGAGCATAGGTGGCCTCCATGTCCTACTTGTCCACATTTTACAGCATGTACCACTTATGTCTCCACCCAACTGCCTACTCCATCCTCAGCCCGAGGAAGTCAGTGGCATAATGCCCATTTCCCACATTCAGTGGCCCATGCTTTGTAAAGGTGTGTGGCCCGTGTCAATGCACAGCATCTGAGACTTTGGCCTGGGAAAGCTGGAAAAAGACAAGGGAAAGATGAGACCTATAGGAAACTCAATACAAAGGAATACACAACATCAAGCTGAAATTAGCTAACAGATCTGCACATGAAATTAGTCACACTACAGGAAAAGGAACATATTCTCAGCTGGCAGTTTGCACCAGCTGGAAATCTGCTCCCATAATACTTACCTGACCAGTGTCATCTAATTTGGAAGGGCCATGCTTTTAAAAAAAGGGAAAACGGAGCAGGTCAAAGACTTTTGGCTTTTCATTTATTGTGCAGAAGGACAGTTACATGCATATCACTGAGCACAAGGCACATACAGCTTCTTGGATGCACAATGTTTAGGTATCAGTCCTGTATGGAAAGTATATATGATTGCCTTAATGAAGGCTGTGAATACACGATTCAGGCTTGTGCTCTTCATGGTCACAGATGACCTATCTTGCTAATTAGGATCAAATGATCCCAAAGAGGAAGGCTTTTAATAACAGAGATATTGTCATTTGCATGGAGATCAAATGAATTCCACACAGCAAACTGCATCATATTCCAATCTTTCATCACAAATAAATTCAAAGTGATTACAGATATCTTTAACATTTATAAGCACATGAGAAGCCCTGTTCCCGAGGGTCTTCTGATATATCAGCTCTGCTGCTTTTTTAAAAAGACATTGGTTTCCATTGTGTTACCCCAATGATATGCCGGTGTCATTAAATTGAAATGAATGGTTTGATACTGCAGAGTACAGCAATGAACCAGACAGCTGGCATCAGTACTGCAAAGTTCTCTACACTAATTACCTGGGTTCATATCGCTAGCACTTAAGACCATGATCTTCCTGCAGCATTTGGATTCTTGGCATATAATCTGCTTGAAAGAAAGCAAGAACTGAATTTATCAAGCTAATCACAGTTTTCTTGCCATCTGATGATCACAAAGCACATTAGAAACATTAATGAATTCTCTGAATGAATCATGCTAGGTATACTATGCCACTCATCTGAGTGGTATGTTAGTATACCTGCACCCATCTTACAGATGAGTAAACTGAAGCACAGAACAAGTCAGGGAAAAGAACCCTGGAGCTCTGACTCTCAATTCCTTTTCTAACCACTAAGTTATATTTCTTTACAGTGGTTCCTAATTACGCAGAAGCAAGAGAGGTGCCTACTGAATTACCTCCACTACTTTGTCAAGCACAATGGCTTCTTTGCAGAGCCTCCATCCAAGGCCTAACCCAATTTCATTTAGATATAACCTGAGCACAGCTCAAGCTGGGTTGGCTGCAGAATAACTTGGAATCTTTTACAAAAGTGTGAACATTCATTCAGACTAAAAGAGACACTGCCAAACAAGCTGTCAGTGAGCTCAGTACTTCACGCTTCACAGGCAGGCAGCTGGATTGTAGCCAATGAACAGCACACACTGTTGGGCTGGACTCTGCTATTTCCAGGTGAATGGTACACGAGATGTGCAGCATGGTGTTAGGAACAAAGTTAAGATGGACTGTGCCAGAGTTCCAACAGCGTGGTAATCCTCCTCCTGCTTCCCTGGGAACCTACTATCTACTGCTTCTACTCACAGCCAAAA
The DNA here is from genome assembly GCF_003597395.2 of Chelonoidis abingdonii. Taxonomy (NCBI): domain Eukaryota; kingdom Metazoa; phylum Chordata; order Testudines; family Testudinidae; genus Chelonoidis; species Chelonoidis abingdonii. Next base: position 2,048,398 of record NC_133773.1, on the reverse strand, counting down.
CAGGCCATGAGAGCCAGTCAGTGCTAACTGGCCATTAACTATCATAAAAACTGAACATTTTGGAGGGGAGACTTTGAAATGTGCCTACAGGATGCAGGAGTTCATGTACCACTAACTTTCAGCAGGAAGTATGCTTCTAAATCCCTTTGGGACTTTCAAAATCTCTCCTTTAAATGTTCAATAAAGCACCTATAAATAGCAAGCGATGACCCTGAAGCTAATACTGGGTTTGGGATCTCTGGGCTCTGCGATGAGGCTGTATTTTGATCTGAAGGCTGAGCTGTTCTCTGTTTAGGATGTCAGCTCAGCCACGCGTGAGTGAATTCCAGACTCATAATCACCGCTACTGTGCCATATGTCCCCCGGGGAGTATTTGTTCCACAAGGGGCACACACAGTGATATCAAAACGTGGCAGCACTCAGAGGGGAGATGTCTCCAAACCTGCTAGAACATCATTCTTTAGTTGTATGAGACAAGAGGAAATTTCACTGAGCTTCTGTAGCCAAGAGAAGAATCATGTGGTGCCATAAATTCAAGTGAGGTCATGTCATTTTTCAGAGGTCAGACACAAACACAATCATTAAAACAAACCACTAATCCTCTTTAAATAAAACAGAGCAAAGTGTCCGGACTACTGCCCTGGTGTGTGACTCCTGACACACGCTGCAAATCCTCCCCCAAGCCTAATATGCTTCGTATAACCTGGTACAGGTAGGGTAGCATGTCTACTGAGCAAATGTAGCCCAGATGCCGTGTCTGGAACAGAATGGATAGCGACCATGATGGCATATCCCTAGCCTGGTCTGCTTATCATCAGGAGATCATGCCCTCTGTGCTGTAGGCTGCTTCTCTTCATAAAGGTGCTATCTTCTAAGGACAGGAACAATGTGTGCCATAGGTCAAAACATGTCCCTGCTGTATGAGGCTCCTGCTTTATTAACTCCCCCGAGGCTGCCCCAGTCCCATAGGAGAGTTCCTGAAGAAGGCTCAGTAAGCTCGGTCCTAATTATCCACGAGCACTATTATCTGTGTGACATCAGTCTGCAAGGAGAGTCGAGTGCTTCCTTGTAAAATTGCCGTTTATGGATTGTTAGGCCAATGTCACCTGACTTGAGTTGTAAAATTCACTCTAGTGACAACTGGCAGCTGTTTCCTTCTGCTCTAGTCACATGGAATCCTTTTTCCGAAGAGCCCCCACTTCCTTGATTTGAGCAGGGGGAAATGCAGGTCTGGGTGTGGGCAGGGCCGACGAGAGGAGAGGAAGCCGGTACAAATTACTGGGGCCCAGGGCCGGCGCTTCCATTTAGGCGACCTAGGCGGTAGCCTAGGGCACTAGGATTTGGGAGGGTGGCATTTTGCCACCCTCGGTGGCAATTCAGTGACGGGGGGTCCTTCCGCGCTCTGAGTCTTCTGTGGCAATTCTGCGGCGGGTCCTTCACTTGCTCCGGGACCCGCTGCCAAAGTGCCCCGAAAACCAGGAGCTGCAGAAGGACTCCCCTGCTGCAGAATTGCCGCCAACGATCGGGAGCGTGGAAGGACCCCCGCCTAGGGCGCCAAAAACCCTGGCACCGCTCCTGCTGGGGCCCAGCGGTCTGGAAGGGGGCCCGGGCACAGGCTCGACTTCCCTGGCTTCGTCGGCCCGGACTGCCCTTGCTGGGGGGCCCAAAAATTTTTTTTCACCAGGGCCTGATCCTACTTTCCGCGGCCCTGGGTGTGTGGGGGGTGTATCAGACACATGCAGCTGCTTGCAGCAGGGAGGAGAGATCGGGTTGAAAAAGTCAAACCCATCAGTGGCTGCTATTAAAGAGTTGCAGGGTCACAAGTCCCTGTTCTCCTTTCTCTCTCTCACAGCAGCTATATATTTGATTTGGGCCTAATTCTGTAGCCTTACATAGAATCTTAGATTGTCAGGGTTGGACCTCAGGAGGTCATCTAGTCCAACCCCTGCTCAAAGCAGGACCAATCCCCAGACAGATTTTTTTCCCCAAATCTCTAAACGGCCCCCTCAAAGATTGAACTCACAAACCTGGGTTCAGCAGGCCAAACTACTGAGCTATCCCTCTCCCTCAAAAACATGAACAACCCCATTAGCTCCAACCTTAAATATTTGTCTGTAGATGAAGGATTTGGTGCTCACACTCACTGCCTGGCCATAGCACTTCAGATAAAAGCACCTAAACAATAACCCATTTGGCACCAGTCCAATAGCATTTCACTTCTTGCAGGAGGCAGGTGGCAGAAAACTGAGTATATTTTGGACAGCCAATGAGCTGTTTTGTCATTACCCTAAAGCTGAGGTGTAAGAACAGATAGAAAACTCATGGCAATCGGGGGAGGTCCCAGATGACTAGAAAAAGGCTACTGTAGCGCCCATCTTTAAAAAAGGGAAGGAGGAGGATCCGGGGAACCACAGGCCAGTCAGCCTCACCTCAGTCCCTGGAAAAATCATGGAGCAGGTCCTCAAGGAATCAATTCTGAAGCACTTAGAGGAGAGGAAAGTGATCAGGAACATGTCAGCGATGGAATTCAACCAGGGCAACGTCATGCTGACTCAAACAAATTGCCTTCTATGAGGAGATAACTGGCTCTATGGATGAGGGAAGGCAGTGGATGTGTTACCTTGACTTTTAGCAAAGGCTTTGATTGGTCCCCACGCTATTCCCTTGCAAAGGTTAAAGAAGTTATGGGCCTGGCATGAATGGACTATAGAGGTGGATAGAAAGCTGGCTAGATTCGTCGGGGTGCTCAACAGGTAGCTGATCACGGCTTCAATGTCAGTTGGCAGGCTGGTTTCAAGCGGGAGTGCCCAGGGTCGGTCCTGGGCAGTCTTGTGTTCAATTTCTCGTTAAGGCTGGAGGATGTGGTGGACACTGCCACCTCACTCAGCAAGCTTGCTCGATGACACACTAACGAGGAGTGGTAGTTAGCTGGAAGGTAGGATGAAACAGAGGGAACCTAGACCATATTAGAGAACTGGCCCTAAAGAACCTGAAGAGTTCAACAGCGACAAGTTCGAGTCCTGCACTTAGGATGGAAGAATCACCCATTCACTGTTAAGACTCAGGGACTGATATGGCTAGGCAGCAAGTTTCTGCACGAAAAAGGACGCTAGGGGTTACAGCGTGGAGCGAGAAGCTTGGATCGAGTTGATAGCGCTGCCCTTTTTGGGGGCCCAAGAGGCTACATGCAATTCTGAGGCTGTATAAGAAGTAGGGGCATTGCCAAAGCAGATCGAGGGATGGAATCCATTCCCCTCTATTCAGCATTGGGTGAGGCTATCTGGAGTATCTGTGTGCAGTTTTGGGCCCCAACCAGAAGATGTAGAAATGTGGGAAAGAATCCAGCAGAGGGGACAAAAATGATTAGGGGGGGCTGGAGCAACATGATGTATTGAGGGAAGCTGGGGACTGGGTTGTTTAGTCTCAGACAGAGAAGTAATGAGGATGGATTTGATGCTGCTTCATACCCTGAAGGGGGTTCCAAGGAGGATGTTAGACTGTTCTCAGTTGGGCAGCGACGACAGAACAGGAGTCATGGTCTCAAGTTCATGGGGAGGTTAGGTTGATATTAGGAAAAACTTTTTCAACTAGGAGGACTGGTGAAGAACTGGACTGGATTCCGCTAGGGCAGTGGAATTTTAGTTGGGAATTGGTCCTGCTTTGAGCAGGGGATTGGACTAGATGACCTCCTGAGGTCCCTTCCAACTCTGATATTCTATGATTCTATGATTCTATGATCCCACCATGCAGTGCCCCAGTTTTCAAATACATAAAAGGTTGTTACAAGAAAGGAGAAAAATTGTTCTTCTTAATCTCTGAGGATAAGACAAGAAGCAATGGGCTTAAATTGCAGGAAGGGAGGTTTAGGGTCGATGTTAGGAAAAACTTCCTTACTGTTAGGGTGGTTAAGCACTGGAAAAAATTGCCTAGGGAGGCTGTAGAATCTCCATCTTTGGAGATTTCTAAGAGCAGGTTAGACAAACACCTGTCAGGGATGTTCTAGATGGTGCTTGGTCCTGCCATGAGTGCAGGGGACTGGACTAGATAACCTCTCAAGGTCCCTTCCAGTCCTATGATTCTATGATTGGCAGCACTTAAAGCTGGCATGATGCCAGTTTAAACATGCAGCATTTCCTTTGACTCTTAAAGGTTTATGTTTTTAAATTGATCCAGGAAGTATACAACCTGCTCATTGTCTTCCATTTCTTTTCGTGTTTATTCAGTAATATATTGGACTTGTTGATTGTTCTAAGCAGGGGTGGCTCTAGGCCCCAGCATGCCAAGCGTGTGCTTGGGACGGCAAGCCGTGGGGGGCGCTCTGCTGGCGCCGTGAAAGCAGCCTGCCTGCAGTGCTTGGGGTGGCAAAATGCCTAGAGCCGCCCTTGGTTCTAAGCTGGGTCCTTTTTTGCTTTCTTTAACACTGTGTTCACAAAAAGGGGGCCACAGAATAACATTAGCCTCAGGCGTCCCATATCATTAATCCAAGCCCCAGAGGACTCATGAGTGCAGCCTCTCTCAGGATCAGGTGCTTGGCATCCATGTCTGAAAACTTTAGCCTAATGACTATCTCTACAGACAGACACACTATGGTTTAAGATCAACTATAATAAGATATAGCACTTTCAGGCTCAAAGGACGTCTCAAAGAAGCATCAATATCATCACTCACTCTACAGAAGAGGAAGTGACCTGTACAAGATCACACAGCAGAGCCAGGAGTAGACTCAGCTCATTGGCACTGCAAGCCAAAGCTTTATTCACTCGGTCATGTGGCTGCTAGCCTGAAATGACCTCCTTTGTGAGCAAAGACCTACCACAGCAGAGATAATGTCAAACAATCTTGATCTGCTCAAGGATGTTGCTAATTCTTCACCTGAAAGGTGCACTCAGGAAGATCAACCACCACCTTCAGACCGTTTCACAAACCCTAGTTTGAACAGAGAGGTTTTCATGATTTTCAAAATATGTGATTCTTTCACATTTAAACACCCCTCAGCAGCCTTCTCAACCTAAACAAAAGCCCCTTGTCCTTAGCTCTACTATATGGAAACTCCACCCTCGTGACCTGCAAAAATTCAGGCAGAGGTCTGCTCTCCAAATTGATTTCCTGACCCAAAACTACATGCAATATCTTAAGTGGGAAGTCCAGAATAACAGGTTAGATGGGGAAAGGAAACTGTGGATGGTTGGCTCAGCCCCAGTACTGTACTGTTTGTTTATGTTAAGGACGTATGTGAACTTATCTACTAAGGCCAGGTCTATACTACAGACCTATATTGGTATAACTAGAGCCCAGCAAATCCATGGATATCCATGGATAGGGCCGGTTCCAGGGTTTTTGCCGCCTCAAGTGGCAAAAAACAAACAAACCGCGATCACGATCAGCTCTACTGCCACCTCTTCAGTCTTCTGCGGCAATTTGGCTGCAGGTCCTTCACTCCGAGAGGGAGTGAGGGACCCGCCGCCGAATTGCCACCAAAGAGCTGGACGTTCTGCCTCTCTCCGTTGGCCACCCCAAGCACCTGCTTGCTGGGCTGGTGGCTGGAGCTGGCCCTGTTCATGGACCATGTTTGTGGATCATGGATTGGATGCGGATACAAATTTCATATCCACGCAGGACTCTAGGTATAACTACATTGCTGAGGGTGTGTCAAGATTACTTTGCCACTCTGCACTTTAGAGTACAGATATGAAGACCTGCATGTGAACCCCTGAACTGAATTACCAGCTTAGATCTGGTTTTGCTGCCACCACTCCCAAGTACTAACTCCCTTCCCTGGATAGTCTTGAGAGACTTCTTCACCAAGTTCCTGGTGAACACCGATCCAACCCCTGGGATCTTAACACAAGGAGAATTTAACCATCTCCCTCCTTTCCCCCACCAATTCCTGGTGAATCCAGATCCAATCCCCTTGGGTCTTAAAATAAGGAAAAATCAATCAGATTCTTAAAAAGAAGCCTTTTAAAGAAAGAAAGAAAGAAAGAAAGAAAGAAAGAAAGAAAGAAAGAAAGAAAGAAAGAAAGTTTTATCTTTGTTTTCTCAACTGTAAATTGTTCCTTTTTTGCTAAGAGGATTCCTCTGTTATCTGTAACTGTTGACCTGAGGCTAGAGGGGTTCCTCTGGGCTCTATGATCTGAATTACCCTGTCAGTTATTTTTCCATCCTGATTTTCAGCGAGATTGTACAAACAAAGATTAATTAACGACGCCATTGCCTGGCTTTACTTACAAGTTTGAAATATCGAGAGACTTGTTCAGAAAGATTTGGAAGAGCATGGATTGAATGTCCTGGTCAACTCTTAAGTCCCAAGAGCGAACCACTCACATGACCAAATCACAGAGCACACAAACAGAAGCTGTCCCCCTACCAAGATTTGAAAGTATACCATTGTCCCTTTGTTGGTCTCCTTTGGGTCAGGTAAGTCAGCCAGGGTATTCCTGAGCTTCTTAACCCTTTACAGGTAAAAGGATTTTGGTGTCTCTGGCCAGGAGGGATTTTACAGTATTGTACACCGGAGGGTTGTTCCCTTCCCTTTATAGTTATGACAGGGTGTGGAAAACCTGTCCCCTGAGCGACATAGTTACACCGACCTAGCCTCACTCCCGCCATGTAGCCAACACTGTGTCAACAAAAGAACTTCTCCCTCCAACACAGCTAGTGCCTCTTGGCGAGGTGGATCAACCAGGCTCATGGGAGAAGCTCTCCTGTCCCCATCTTCACTGAAATTCTGCACCTGTGCTGCTGTAGACAAGCCCCAGTGAAATACATAGCTCGACAGCAGCAATGAATTAAGGGAAGAATTCTATATCTGTGCATAATCCCACAGTATAGTAATAAAATACCATAGGCTTTTGCGGAGTGGCTGTCTGTGTGCCCTGAAATACAGAAACACTGGCTTTATCTCTGTGTGATAGCAACAGACTTAACAACGTCTTGCACGTCATCAGCATAGCAGTCTCCAGCCACAGATCTCAAAATGCCTGACAAGCAGAAATGAGCTGAGCCTTCCCAAAGCCCCCTGTGCATGGGGCTATTATCAAAGACCTGACATCTCCTCCTGGATATCTCTTCACTACTTATATGCGTCATGGGCAAACCATCCCTGAAGAGCTGCCTGCCCAGTGCCATCCCCCTGTCTGAGGGTGCTCTCTCTCAGCCTCCCAGTTGCTCATTATGATGAAGTTCAGGACTTTTGAAGTGTTTTACATGAATAGTGTGTGCATTCCTCAGTTTTCCTGTGTGCCAGGGCCACCCAGAGGATTCAGGGGGCCTGGGGCAAAGCAATTTCAGGGACTCCTTCCATAAAAAAATTGCAATACTATACAATACTATATTCTCATGGGGGCCCCTGCGGGACCTGGTGCAAATTGCCCCACTTGCTCCGCACCCACGGGCGGCCCTGGGAAAAATAAACCTTCTGCATTTCGGCACAAACCCAGTTTTGAGAAAACTTCTTTACAAGGTATCACTGGTTCTCAGCATCAGCTAGTGCTAAAAGGCACTAAAGCTCATTAAAAGGGTTGGACAAATATTTTCCGTCAAAACTTTTCTGGATTGAAAACTAGGGGTTTTTTAAAAAGCAGAAAAAAATCACGACAATGTCTGCTTTCCTTCAAAATTTTTATGTGAGTTTTTAATTGAAAAACTGAAATTAGTCTGCCAAAACCTGAATATGGTTTGGGTTTCAGAAGTGTGTGGTCAAATATTTGCTGCTTGCTGTGTTTGATTGTTTAAGAAACAATAAAAAAAAACTTCTGCTTAAAAAAAAATCCAAAACTTTTGAACCACCTCAGCTTGTGACCAAATGCCTGAGCCCATCCAGTCAGAGATTTTTCCAGGTTTCTGATACTCTGCTGGCTTCCTTGACTCATATCTGTCTCCATAACTTTGGGTTCATTTAGGTTAGAAACATAAGAACAGCCATACTGGGTCAAAACCAAAGGTCCATCCAGCCCAGTATCCTGTCTACCAACAATGGCCAATGCCAAGTGCCCCAGAGGGAGTAAACCTAACAGGTAATGATCAAGTGATCTCTCTCCTGCCATCCATCTCCACCCTCTGACAAACAGATATGATTGGGTATATTACAATGGGTGGACGGTGCGGGTGAATTAGAACAGTGATGGTGTGTGGCTGATCTGGTTAGGTCTGTGATGGAGTGTCGTGGTGTATGTATGTGGCAGAGTTATGGCAGTAAAGTGTTGGGTTGCATTGGATTAGGTTCCTGAGCTAGAGATTACTATGGCGTACGGTGTGCAGTTGCTGCTGAGAATACGTTTCAGGTGCGTGGGTTGTCTGTGGGCAAGGATTTGGCGTGCACACGAAACCTTGAAGTTTGAGATCATTGTGCCGAGGATGGGTTAGTATGATTCCTGATGATGCGCGTGGAGGGTTTTTAGCTGGGGGCGTGTATGTGATGGTCCAGTGGCGAGTCCTGTATGGTTCGTTTCTTGGGTTTGTCTTGTGTAGTAGGAGGCTTCTGGGTCACGTCTGGCTCTGGTTACGATCTGGTTTCTAATTTCCTGCGTGCGGTGGTATGTTGGTGTTGAATTGCTGGATGGAGAATTGGGAGGTGTTAGGTTCGTCTGTCTGATGGTTGAGAGTGAGCAGATGCGGTTGTACCTCAGTGCTTGGCTGTAGACAATGGATCGTGTGACGTGCCCAGGATGGAAGCTGGAGGCGTGAAGGTAGGCATAGCGGTCGGTAGGTTTTCGATCCGTTGTCTACAGCCAAGCACTGAGGTACAACCGCATCTGCTCCAACCCCTCAGACAGAGTCCAACACCTAACAGCTTGGCTCTTCTGCAAGCCTCAAACTGCTGAATGAGCTTTAGGGTAGGGAAGGCTGTGCCTTCCAAACAGCCTGGCCCTGCCCTCCGACTGCCCACCCCCCTCAGAAACCCCGACCCATCCTGCTCCTTTTCCCCTCACCGTCCCCCAGAGACCCCCCAACACCAGCTCCCGGGACCCCACCCCTGCTCCCTGTCCCCTATCTACTCCCCACTGTGTCCTGACAGACCCCAGGAATGCCCACGATCCAACCCCCCAATTCCCTGACCTCCCCCCCACCTCTGCCCCCTCTCTGTCACCTGACTCTCCCTGGGACTTCCTGCCCCTTGGCCAACCCCCTGGCCCTGGCCCCTTACCCCTGGCTCCCCCCTCACCTGGAGCCTCAGCGCATCCGGGAGCTTCACTCGACAGCAGCAGTGTGGCTCCAGCAGGGCCCCTGAGCCCCTCCCCGCTCAGAGCCGCACGGTCAGGGGGCTGGGCTGCAAGCTCCTCACCGAGCGGAGGGAGCTGAGCTCGGCCTGGAGCTCATAGCCCTGCTCCCTTACCAGGTGGCTCTGAGTGGGGCGGAGCTCAGGGGCCCCGCCGGAGCCACGCTGCAGTGCTGTCCAGGGCTGCTCCTGGATGTGCTGAGGCTCCGGGAGAGGGGCGGAGGTGGGGTCGGGTCCGGCTGGGGAGGGAGCCTCGGCCATTCTCGTGGGGGCCCCTGTGGAGCCCAGGACCTGGGGCAAATTGCCCCACTTCCTCCCCCCCAGGCAGCCCTGCTGTGTGCTGCATGTTTAACAAGGTGCTGGGAGAGGACCGGGTGTGACCTCGCCTAGCAGTGGCCTGGAGATGGGAACCCTAACAACTGGTGGCCTGGTGATTAAAAAGCCCACCCCAGCTTGGCAGTCAGCTGGCTTTGGCCAGTGGAAGGACAATGGGCTGAGCAGAGAGGACCCCGGTGATCTGACCAACCAGTTCCAGCCAGAGGGGAACAAAGGACAGAAGAGAGAGAGCCCCAGTGACCTGTTTACCTTGGACTGAAGACAAAGGACAGGGGAGGAGCTGTTGGGCCAGTGACAGGTGATATTGGATGGGATCTCTCGACTGGAGAGGGGGAGCAGGCAGAGCCCACCTTGATGCAAGGGAGACTTAGATGTACTGTGCTGATGGAGGCCAGGCCTGAAGGCCCTGATTGTTTCTTTTGCTGGGTTCAGATGCTCAATAAACCCTCCTGTTTTATGCTGGCTGAGAGTCACTCCAGTCTAGAGAATAGGGTTGCATTGCTACCTCTGGGAGTGGAGGTCCTGGGGGCCCAGAGTGAGGGGACTCCCTGAGGGGGCCCAGGGCAGAGACAGGCGTGCTAAGGCTCAGAGAGATGTGGCTCTAGGAAGTGGAGGGGCTTAACCCCCAAGAAAAAGGGGACCCCCGAGAAGGGCTGTCTCACTGAAAGGGGTTCCCTCAGGGACCATACGTGACCAAGAGGGGGCACGACCTGTAAGTCTGTGACATTCATGCAGACACGTTTCAGTCTGCCCCGTCTGCAGCCCCACACAGTGATGCTGTGTCAGAGCCCTATCCCTAAGGCTGCTCAAAAATGTTTCTATTGAAAGTGTTTTTCAACAGAAAATTGGGGTTTTGACTAAGCAAAATTTCTCATGAGAAGTGTCTGCTTTCTGCCAAGAGAACTGGTATTTTATTGAAAAACTTAGCACCTGAAAACCAGCATATTGTGATTCGGAGATGCTGCTATATTGCCTCCTTGAGTTGTAGTTCGGTTACCTCATGTTCCCATTCCGCTCTATGGGCTGCGCTCCCCAGCTGGATTACATCTCCCATGATGCACAGGGCATCCACCTCAACTCCATTCAAAACATTGCTAGTAGGGCATGGTCCTCGCCTATCCTTCTGAGTACGTCACCCCTCTCGGAGTCCCTGCACTTGTTCTCCCTCCTCCATCACATCAAAGTGAAGCTTCTTATTCTCCTCTTGAAGGCCTGTCCCAGATCTACCCCTTCCTGTATATCAGCTCTTGTATCTTAGCATGTTGGCCCTTGTACTCAACTGCCCACACCAGCTTCCATTGCCCATTTGTCACCTTCTCCCACAAGCACCATCGTGCTTTCTTCCATGACATCGCTGGTAATCTGTGCAGTCATTTCCATGTGCTCCTTCAAATCCCTCCTCCAGCCTCGCCTCTCCTGTGCTGCCCCTGGAAAATTGCCAGCTGCAAATGGGGAGGTGGGCGGCCAGCAGGGATTGCTCAGATTTATAGAGTAGCACTTTAAGCAACAATATAGCTGTGAATGCCCTGTAGGCCATCTTACTGCACACAGCTACCAGTCTGTGTGACCATGTGTGTCTTCCCTCCTGCTTTCTCTCTATCTCAGAGCTATAGCCACATGCTGCAGCTTGTCTTCAATTACATTGGGAGCTCTTCAGGCCTGGATTGTCTCTGACTGTGTGTCTGAGTAGTGCCCGGCACAATGAGACTGGTACCTTCTGTAATATACTAAAAGTACCAATCACTCTGCTTTACAGATGGAGAAACCTCCACACTGAATCTGATGCGTTCAAGGGAGCCTCAAGGAGTCAGAGGCCCAAATCATTGCCTTGGGCTCTCAGCAATCCCAATTCAGAGATCTTAAGTTACTTACCAAGTTCACACAACAAATCTACGTCAGAGCTAGGAACAGAATTCAGATCTTCTGATTCCAGACCTGTGCTTTCACCAGTGGACTGGACTTCCTGCCCATTTTCCACATGACATTTGTTTGGGCATTAGCTACACAGGAAACTATAATGTGTCCAAGTAACATTTCCTAGCATTGCTATTAATTATTTATTTCCTCATGGCACTTTACAGACCTATTAAAACCATAGGTGCCAAGGATCTCACATTCTGAATTAAATGAAATACAACAAGGTCTGACAATAAACAAGGGCATGGAATGATATTGAAGCTCATGAGAAGTGTGTATTCACGCACACACACACTCATAGCTCCTGAGAGTTTCGTTTGTTTTTCTTTATGTAGCGTTGAGTGTTAGCATTTCTCAGCTCCACTGGGCAGTCGTGAGTTAGTGTTATTCATATAATTTTATTTTATTACAGTAAACAGGACTTCATAAAGATCTATGTGGATAAAGCTCACAGAGACACATATGGTCAAAAAACTGTCTGCTAAAGAACGTCATACAGATAAGCTGGAAAACGACTGTTATTGCTGCTTCAATGAAGGCTATTATCTGATAGCAAATGTACAACTGATGTTGCTACTATATATTGTTCATAGAATATAGAATATCAGGGTTGGGAGGGACCTCAGGAGGTATCTAGTCCAACCCCCTGCTCAAAGCAGGACCAATCCCCAACTAAATCATCCCAGCCAGGGCTTTGTCAAGCCTGACCTTAAAAACCTCTAAGAAAGGAGATTCCACCACCTCCCTAGCAAACCCATTCCAGTGCTTCACCACCCTCCTAGTGAAATAGTTTTTCCTAATATCCAACCTAGACCTCCCCCACCACAATTTGAGACCATTGCTCCTTGTTCTGTCATCAGGTACCACTGAGAACAGTCTAGATCCATCCTGTTTGGACCCCCCTTTCAGGTAGTTGAGAGCAGCTATCAAATCCCCCCTCATTCTTCTCTTCTGCAGACTAAACAATCCCACTTCCCTCAGCATCTCCTCATAAGTCATGTGCTCCAGCCCCCTAATCATTTTTGTTGCCCTCCGCTGGAACTCTTTCCAATTTTCCACATCCTTCTTGTAGTGTGGGGCCCAAAACTGGACACAGTACTCCAGATGAGGCCTCACAATGTCGAATAGAGGGGAATGATCACGTCCCTCGATCTGCTGGCAATGCCCTACTTATACAGCCCAAATGCTGTTAGCCTTCTTGGCAACAAGGGCACACTGTTGACTCATATCCAGCTTCTCATCCACTGTAACCCTAGGTCTTTTTCTGCAGAACTGCTGTCTAGCAGTCTGTCCCTATCTGTAGCAGTGCATGGGATTCTTCTCCTAAGTGCAGGACTGCACTTGTCCTTGTTGAACCTCATCAGATTTCTTTTGGCCCAATCCTCTAATTTGTCTAGGTCCCTCTGTATCTATCCCTACCCTCCAGACGTATCTACCACTCCTCTCAGTTTTAAGTGTTCATCTGCAAATTTGCTGAGAGTGCAGTCACGCCATTCCTCCAGATCATTAATGAAGATATTGAACAACCATGGCACCAGGACCAGACCCTTGGGGCACTCCACTTGATACCAGCTGCCAACTAGACATGGAGCACCATTGATCACTTACCATTGAGCCCAACAATCTAGCCAGCTTTCTATCCACCTTATAGTCATTCATCCAGCCCATACTTCTTTAACATTTGCTGGCAAGAATACTGTGGGAGACCGTATCAAAAGCTTTGCTAAAATCAAGAATAACACATCCACTGCTTTCCCCTCATCCACAGAGCCAGTTATCTCCTCATAGAAGGCAATTTGGTTAGTCAGGCATGACTTGCCCTTGGTGAATCCGATTGCTGACTGTTCCTGATCACTTTCCTCTCCTCTAAGTGTTCAGAAAATTGATTCCTTGAGGACCTGCTCCATGATTTTTCCAGGGATTGAGGTGAGGTGACTGGCCTGTAGTTCCCTGGATCCTCCTCTTCCCTTTTTAAAGATGGGCACTACATTAACTTTTCCAGTCATCGGGACCTCCCCCCAATGCCATGAGTTTTCAAAGATAATGGCCAATGGCTCTGCAATCACATCCGCCAACTCCTTTAGCACCCTTGGATGCAGCACATCCGCCCATGGACTTGTGTTGTCCAGCTTTTCTAAATAGTCCTGAACCACTTCTTTCTCCACAGAGGGCTGGTCACCTCCTCCCTCCATACTGTGCTGCCCAGTGCAGTAGTCTGGGAACTGACCTTGTTGTGAAGACAGAGGCAAAAAAGTCATTGAGTACATTAGCTTTTTCCACATCCTCTGTCACTAGTTTGCCTCCCTCATTCAGTAAGGGGCCCACACTTTCCTTGACCTCTTCTTGTTGCTAACATACCTGAAGAAACCCTTCTTGTTACTTCTTAACATCTCTTGCTAGCTGCAACTCCAGTGTGATTTGGCCTTCTTGATTTCACTCCTGCATGCCTGAGCAATATTTTGATACTCCTCCCTGGTCATTTGTCCAATCTTCCACTTCTTGTAAGCTTCTTTTTTGTTTAAGATCAGCAAGGATTTCACTGTTAAACCAAGCTGGTCACCTGTCATATTTACTATTCTTTCTATTCATCAGGATGGTTTGTTCCTGCAACCTCAATAAGAATTCTTTAAAATACAGCCAGCTCTCCTGGACTCCTTTCCCCCTCATGTTATTCTCCCAGGGGATCCTGCCCATCAGTTCCCTGAGGAAGTCAAATGCTGCTTTTCTGAAGTCCAGGGTCTGTATTCTGCTGCTCTCCTTTCTTCCTTGTGTCAGGATCCTGAGCTCGACCATCTCACGGTCACTGCCTCCAAGGTTCCCATCCACTTTTGCTTCCCCTACTAATTCTTCTCGGTTTGTAAGCAGCAGGTCAAGAAGAGCTCTGCCCCTAGTTGGTTCCTCCAGCGCTTGCACAAGGAAATTGTCCCCTGCACTTTCCAAAAACTTCCTGGATTGTCTGTGCACCGCTGTATTGTTCTCCCAGCAGATATCAGGGTTATTGAAGTCTCCCATGAGAACCAGGGCCTGCGATCTAGTAACCTCTGCTAGTTTCCAGAAGAAAGCCCCTCTGGCTTTAGCTCAGCGCTCTCCTTCCCCAGTTCCTATAAGAGAAAAGGCCTGATCTGCCTAGGGGCGGCTTGTCAGACCAGGCAAGTGAGGCACAGCCTAACTGACAATTCCCCAAAGCTAAAAAATACACCCTGCCTGTTCTTTTTTGCTTCATTGCTAAATCTGTTCAGAATAAACGGCAAGCGGTGATTTGATTTAAATGTCCTAACTTCCTCTCTCCGGTAGTGCGATCATAGAATCCTAGAAGATCAGGGTTGGAAGGGACCTCAGGAGGTATCTAGTCCTACCCCCTGCTCAAAGCAGGACCAACCCCAACTCCAACTAACTCATCCAATGCCAGACAGTTCGCAGATGTGGAGCTGCAAGAGGTTCCAATTTTGGTGTTGCTAATAGTGCCTTTCCAAGCTGCCCTGTTACCATGACAATGTGCCACACCCAGGCGGCCCTTTATCAGGGTGTTGCTGTGGTAACCACTGCTTGGTGAGGCTGTGGCAGGAGGGTAGAAGTTAAGCCTGGGCTGCAGGGAGTTTGCAGGGGGCAGGGATGGGCCCTGCGCCATGCTCCTGCCTGGCCCCTCTCCCATGGGGTAGGCCCCAGGCCTGTGCCCGCCCACAGAGCGGGGCAGTGCGAGCGGCTCCAGCTCCCAGGGCCGCCTGCTGCTGCTGCACTGTAAAGAGGATAAGCTTTTAATAGCCCATAAACCTTACACTGAGTGGGGGTGGAAATCACTTTTGTGATTTATGCCTCACCTGTCAAAAAAATCCCAAGCCACCCCTGGCTCTGTGCAATGCTGGGAAGGGCTGGCTGCTGTGGGAGCAGCTGGTGCTGTCAGAACACGGCATGAGAGGAATCTGGAAAACCTGATAAGAGACAAGAATTCAAGTGGTCCATAAATAGGAATAATGGCAGCAAGGGGGAATGCTACATATGGTAATGTGTGCTGGGGCAGCTAGGAATGTGAAGGAGCCGCACAGCCACAGTGTCACCTTTCACTCCCTAACACCTAGGACACCCAGGGTGGGTGTGCATCACCCCAACCCCTCGTTCCACACACTGGGTGTGCATCACTCCAGCCCTCTCCCCTCCATGCTTGATGTGCATCAGACCTGTCCCCCACGCTGGCTGTAAATAACTCCAGACCTCCTGTGCCGCTGCTGGTTGTACATCACCCCCCCCTACACACACACTGGGTGTGCATCATTCCCCCCCCCCCACATGCTGGGTGTGCATTACCCCCCCAAACACACACACGCTGGATGTACATCACCCCCACACACACTGGGCGTGCCAGGGCCACCCAGAGGATTCAGGGAGGCTGGGGTCTTCGGCGGCTGGGGGCACCTGCTTCAGAGGCAATTCGACGGCGGGGCGTCCTTCTGCTCCGGGACCCGTCACCGAAGTGCCCCAAAGACCCACGGCAGGGGCCCGCCCGCTGCCAGATTACAGCCAAAGACCCGGCACTTTGGTGGTGGGTCCTGCTTTGGAAGTAATTCGGCCCCAGGAGGGTCCTTCTGCCCCAGGATGGAAGGACCCCCCGCCACTGAAGACCCAGAGTGGAAGAAGCTCTGGGGGCCCTGCGAGAGTTTTCCGGGGCCCCCAGAGTGAGTGAAGGACCCTGTTCCAGGGGCCCCAAAAAACTCTAGTGGGGACCCCTGCGGGGCCCGGGGCAAATTGCCTCATTTGCCCCCCCTTCTGGGTGGCCCTGGGGTGTGCATTACACCCCTCCACACACACTGGGTGTGCATTACACACACACCCCCACACACGCTGGTTGTGCATCACCCTCCCCCCACGCTGGATTTGCATCACTCTCCCTCCACACACATAAACATGCAGGTTGTACATCAGCCCCCCCACACACACACACAAACGCTGGCTATACATCAACCTTCCCCCCCAACATGCTGGGTGCATATCACCCACACCCCCACATATTCTGAGTGTGCATCACCCCCATATATACATACTGGCTGTGCACCCCCCCACACACACACGGTGGGTGTACATCACTCTTCCACCCCACACAAATGCTGGGTGTGCAACCCCCTCCCCCACATACTGGATGTACATCACCTTCCCCCCACACACACACACGCTGGCTGTACATCACCCCAGACCTCCCTTTCCCCTGCTGGGTGTACATCATCCCTCCCCCCACCACGCACACTGGCTGTGCATCACCCCTTCCCCACAGCCCATGGCTCCATTGCCTCTGCTCTGCTCTGGGGGCAGGAAGGGGCCTAAGAGCTGCTGCACCAGGGCAAGAGGGATGGATCCCCCCTGGCTTAGCCAGAGAGAGTTCCTGGACAGGGAGAACAATGCAGAGTCTTCACACAACTTACCATCAACCAGTGGAACATGTTGCCAGAGAGCGTTGTGAAGGCCAAAACTATAACTGAGTTCAAAAAAAGAACTAGATAAATTCATGGCGGATAGGTCCATCAATGGCTATTAGCCAGGATGGGCAGAGATGGGGTCCCGAGCCTCTGTTTGCCAGAAGCTGGGAGTGGCCAACACTTGATCATTGCCTGTTCTGTTCATTCCCTCTGAAGCACCTGGCCACTGTCAGAAAACAGGATCCTGGGCTAGATGGACCATTGGTCTGACCCCAAATGGCCATTCTTATGGATAGGCCTGGCTGACATACAGCTTTTGTAGCTGTGTCACAGAGGGGTATAATTTTTATGCTAGGCTAGTTTCACCTGTACAATCCCTATTAAGGATGCAGTTCTAATGCCATAAACATGCCTTATACTGGGGTGCAGCTCATTCACTTCCCATGTGGGAGCAGCTGTACACTTTATGCAGATAGAACTGCATCATTCAATTTCAGGGTTGGAAGGGACCTCAGGAGGTCGTCTAGTCCAACCCCCTACTCAAGGCAGGACCAATCTCCAATTATTTATTTAGCCCCAGATCCCCAACTGGCCCCCTCCAGGATTGAACTCAGAACCCTCGGTTTAGCAGGCCAATGCTCAAACCACTGAGCTATCCCTCCCCCTTTTCTGATTCTCTGTTAACCTCAGTTTGTGGCACATGCAGGATCTGAGCCTCTGTAGGCTTTCTCCAAGGAAATGAGACAGCCGGTTTCAGGGTGACTCCCACTCCAGTCACTCCAGCCAATAGAGGAGAAAGGGGCTGCAGTTGTTCGGAGCACAGACCATTGTCTGTGGTAGGCACATAGTAGGAGGCTGCTAACTTCATGGCAAAGTGGTCATGGCTCAGGACACTGCAGCTCCACATTTGTTTCTCCTGAACTACAGTCTTGGTGTGCTCAGGGTTGGAATATAGCTGCCGGAGTGAAGGGGGCCCCTTCAAATACCAGGGCTCAGTGCTGGCTCAGTTCCAGTACTGATGCGCTTTTAAACAGAACATATCAGCACGTTGATGATCTGAACAGATGCCATTGCTGTGGCTAGAGTGTTAACCCCAGGAACCTCCACAATGCACAGCCATCATCAATGTGGATCCCAAAACCCTCAGCCACAGCTGAATAATGCTTTTTTAATGATCTTTTGTAGAACATAAAATACTTTAATTGGTGTTTATTTAAACTACATCCTTTTCTCGTGTTATTTTATCAGATCTAATAATAACTACATGCACACAAGTATATTAAGCTAAGAGAGCTGTTGATTATTGCTATCAAAGTAAACATTGTCTCAAAATGTCTCAAGGACAAAAAACCCTTTAAAATATTAACGCAGGATCTGAACAAAATAAGAAATGGGGAATAAAAACAGTTGCTGAGACTTTTGTTCCAAAATTTGGCAGTGAGGCTCAGATAACATACAGCTGAACTAGTTGCCCTGTTTTCAGAGAATTCTCTGTTATTAAACTAAGAAATCAAAACCGCATCACCAGCATCTCGACCATAACACAGGGAATGGTCTATAGCTTTTCTTAGTCTCACTTGTCCAGGACAGGGTGCAGGAGCTGCGCTAGATTGTCTTCTCTTTCCTTTTGCTCCATTCCTGGCTGGTCTTCTGGACTGAAACCCTACAGCTCTAGGTTCATGTCCCTGTTCTACTATAGATTTCCTTCGGGACCCATGGCAAATCCCTCAGCGCCAGATTTTCAAGAGCTCAGCTCCCATTTGGGCACATAAATAAGGTCCAGATTTTCCAAACTGCGCAGGTCCCACAATGACCCATAGGGACAGATCATCCAAACAGCTCAGCACCCAACGTGCACCTGACTTGGTGAGCGCTTCTGAAAATCAGGCCACTAATGGCAGCTGGGCTCTTTTAAAAAGTTCCCTCCAAATGAGGGTTTTGTGCACTTTTGAAAGTCTGGCCTCAGTCTCTGTGTGCCTCCATTCCTAATCTGCCTGCTGGGAGTAAGGGTGCAGCCCGACCTGCCAGGGTGCTGTGAGGTTGTGACCAGGCACTCATTCTTCAGTCCTCAATGCCAGGAAACAACAGCTATTCACTATGGAGCAGCTGCCCAGGCCAAGGAAGATGTTCCTGCTGCTCTGCCCATCAACCCTTCACAAGCCAAGCCCCTTCACCTCGTCCCTGCATAACAGGCAACGTAAGGAAGCTCGGGATCACCCCTCCCCGTCAGACGGCAAAGTTGTGCAGAAACCACAGTGGGCCCCGGTGTTAGAGCCAGGCGTAGCGCCGAGAGAGCCTGGAAAGGGGCACCTCTGAGATAGAGACGTCCAGATACAGGCTGTGCAGTTAAAGGCTGAAACCAAAAAGATACTGGTAGTCCTTGATGGGGGCTGCCAGGGACTCCAGCACCCCAGGCAGTGGCAGGCTGGATGCTTGTCAGTTTTATTATGTGTTTAAATCTTCCTCTGACCGTTCCTTTGTAAGGGAGTGTCTGGAGATTCCCCTGTAGCTCATGTGTCCCACACAGGATGGGCTTATACAGTGTGTGGAGAGTGTTAATAAATGCTGCAATTATAATGATATTTACACTCTAGTGCATTATTTCCAGGAGGGTCCCCAAGAGGACCCGGCTGTTACAGACTGAGCTCCTCTGAGCTCATTAGCAGCAGGGCACACAGGAGAAGCTTGAATCAGAGCAATGAAAAGCTTGTTCCAGGCCCAGATTAACCTGGCAGACTGTAACAAGCAACATAACCTTGAGTGTCCCTGAGGGCTTTGAGCTGCGTCATATGGGAGGATGGTAAAAGAGCACAGCACTAGGTCTCAGTGGCAGACAGCCTGTTCCTGCTGACCTGACCTTCTAGAGAACTGAGATCAGGAAGCTAATTCCAGCTTGAGAAAAGAGCTGACGTGATCCCTCCTGCAGCCACTGAGCTGAGAGAATTGCTATTGAGTGCAGTATGCTGGCAGAGAGTGTGTCCTCCCCTGAGCAATCAGGAAGTCGCTCTGTTCAGGATCTGATCCTGGGCAGCCGTAAGGAACAAATACAATATTAACAGCTCTCTCCAAAGCTTTCAGGTTTCTATAATGCACTGCAGGATCAGTATGAATTAGATTCATGGGGAACAGGACATATGTGTGCGTATATATACACATATGAGACAGATGTGTGTGTGTGCATGTGTATCTACAGGTTTGATACATGTGTGTGAGCACGTATCCATAGTCATATAGATCTATGTGCAAACACACACGTATATATATCCACACACATTGTATATGCCTTACATCCAGACACGCACAGACACTGGACCATAGCTACACAGAGAGGGACATGTCTGCCATCACCAGCCATGGTGTTAGCTAACACCAGCACTAGACCAGGAGACGCTCACAGGATAATTTTGTGTTACTCTGAGATAACACGGGAAGCTACACTGTGGGGCAGCAATACTCAGAGCTCAGCGATTCAGCAGTCAAATTAGCAATGAACATTACCCAGAAAAGCCACAGTCATGTGAATTCATTTTTTCATCTACTGTAGTACTGTTCATATGTAAACAATATGAGGGGAAATATTTAGTTTGGATATAATATATATATATCATTCTCCCGGAAATAAATTAATAACTTAGTGCATGTTGAGAACTTCATTGGTTAATAATACAGGAGAAGTATCCTGACTGGTTAATAACTTTAATATCATGTGCTGCAAAGAGCCCCAGGGGAGACATTTAAGAGCCACTTATGACTCAAAAGCCTCAGTCTGCGTATCGCTGCTGTAGAGACAGAAAAGGACTGGAGAGCTGGGCCCTTTTCTGGGCAATTTTCCTAGACAGGTTGATCCAGTTCCACCCCATACCTGACTAACAGGGTGCTCAGCTCTGCAGCTTTGTGTCAAGTCGGTGCTAGAAGTGGAGTGGGGGTTGGTTACTGTAACCATGGCTTTGGAATGCCCCTTCTGGGCATCAGCAACAGGAGAAGGGGCAGCTCTGCAGTTACCCCCAGCTCCCTGGAGGAGGCACAGAGACTGTTGCTGTCCTCATAACCCCAATTCCCTGTTATCCTCTCCACTCTGTTTGATGCCTTGGCTACACTGGTGCTTTTCAGTGCTGCAACTTTCTCACTCAGGGGTGTGAAAAAACACCGCCCTGAGCGCAGCAAGTTACAGCGCTGCAAAACGCCAGTGTAAACAGTGCCCCAGCGCTGGGAGCACGTCTCCCAGCGCCGTAAGCTAATCCCCATGGGGAGATGGAGCACGTGCAGCGCTGGGAGAGCTCTCTCTCAGTGCTGGCACCGCGATCACACTCACACTTCAAAGCGCTGCCACGGGAGCGCTCCCACAGCAGCACTGTACACTTGCAAGTGTAGCCATACCCTGAACCTGACACATGGCTATGTACTCCAACCAGTCTCTCCCTCGGCCTCAGCCTGTGCTGGCATCTCCTCCTGTTCTTACCTTAACTAGGGACCCAGCGAGGCCCTACTGCAGAGAGCATGGGAAGAGCACAAGGACAGTGTTTGGGGGAATACAGGGAGTGCAGGGGCTGGGGCCATGCATCACCCCACATGGGGTAGGGTGGAGAGGTGCCCAGCACACACACACGCGTGCACTCTTCTTGTGTGCTCCTACCACTGCTTACCAACCCTGAAGTGCACAAAGGTGCATGTCCCACCCGCCCCCAGCACAACTCCTATCCCTGAGAGCTTGTACCCTCCTCCCCTCTTCCTGAACTCCTCCTACCCTACTTGGGGGAAGTGCCCACCTAGCTCTTCAGGGCAGGAAAAGCCTCATTTCTCTGCATTTGTCTTTGGGAAACCACATCAGTTATTATGTCCAAAGAGTCAAGCCCTGAAAAGGCAGTGAAGAGTCCTGTGGCACCTTATAGACTAACAGAAGTTTTGGAGCATGAGCTTTTGTGGGTGAATACCCACCTTGTCGGATGCATGTAGTGGCTAACATGGCTACCCCTCTGATACTTGAAGCCCTGAAAAGTTAGGACATGGCAGAATTATGGTCTCCGTGAGACTTTCTGTTGGGATGTCCTGAGACTCTCTTCTGTTCAGGTCCCACACACAGTTCAATTCCAGAATTCGCCACTCAGGTACCTTTATTTGGCACACAGCAACACTACGCCTAGGGTGGGCAGGCTCAGGTGCAGGGGGGCAGATGCAGGGCACATCACAAACCCATCGTTACATCGCAGAACTTCTCCTTACACTCATCTCTACTAACACCTGCATTCCTGACTATACATTGCATCGCATACTTATTGACTGGCTCGGCTACTTTTCAGGAACCAATCTCTGTACAACATGCTCTGTCCATGTGCTGTTCACTATGACCTGAGTGCTGCACTCCAGGTTTAGCTTCTCCATTGTCCTTAGTACCAAGACGTTCCTGCTTATTTGAGCCAGACCCTCTCCAGTCTATTTACAACTTAATCTTCCATTCACCTTCCCAGTCATGCTCATGGAAACAAGGTCTTATGTCAAGGCAGGCCTACACACATTCATTCAGTTCCCTTGTGCGGATGCATTATGACACATTCTGCAATGATGTTATCACAGGATATTTTTTCCACACAATCTTGCCATCCATTCCATAATCCCTATTCTAGGAATTCATGCTCAGGGGAATTTGTATGGATGTTCACCCAGGACACTAACCTGTCCTCCTGCTTTGGGGATGCACAGAGATGTGTGAGCAACACCTCATGGCAGATCAGGTGTCCACATGTCCACGTTGCAGGCGGACATACTTAAACTCTTTCTACTTTGCCCTAGTTAATGGAACGCACAGAGGAGAGAGAGCAGAGGTGAAGTGTTGCCCTCAATACATAAGCACCGTCTTCATAGCAAAGAATAAAATACAACAAATCTTGTGTTAGCTTTAGCAATCCGTCCTGATCCCCCTGACCTTTGGATGAACTGTCATGTTGTTTTACAAAAAACAAACACACATATAACATGTGTGCACACAGACAGCTGTGTTCCACACTATACCACTTTTTAACTAAAATCACAGAAGTGTTGTGCCCACTCTTTAGAATCTGTACCATTTATGATCTTTGGCACAGACACATGCCAAGTCTTCAAGGAGTTCTTTAAGCTCTGTTTGAAAGGAGGAATTACATGGAGAGCCATGCAGGTGGGAACTGGGTCCTCTGCTAATGAACAAGAGATTAAGAAATGCAAATATACATGATGAGTGGGATATTTTTGCATTTGGTCAACAATACACAAGCTCTCAAGGAAATATATTAGGTGGGGAAAACAACAGGAGGTGTAGAACAAACAAGCTTAAATGGAATGGTCAAAATGTCAGGAGTGGGGAAGG
This sequence comes from Chelonoidis abingdonii, assembly GCF_003597395.2. Taxonomy (NCBI): domain Eukaryota; kingdom Metazoa; phylum Chordata; order Testudines; family Testudinidae; genus Chelonoidis; species Chelonoidis abingdonii. The sequence continues at coordinate 2,025,183 of NC_133773.1, read as the reverse complement.
GGAAAGAGTGCCTCACACAGAACTACTGCACCTCCTCTGCTCATGTAACAAATGGCACCAAAGGGCTCTGATGAAGCCAGTCTGATGCTTTAGACCGGGGTGGCCAACCTCTGGCTCTGCAGCCACATGCAGCTCTTCAGAAGTTAATATGCGGCTCCTTGTATAGGCACTGACTCCAGGGCTGGAGCTACAGGCACCAATTTTCCAATGTGCCAGGAGGTGTTCACTGGTCAATCCCTGACTCTGCCACAGGCCCTGCCCCCACTCCACCCCTTCCCGCCCCCTCCCCTGAGCCTGCTGTGCCCTCGCTCTTCCCCACCCAGAGCCTCCTGCACGCCATGAAACAGTTGATCAGGAGATGCGAGGAAGAAGGGGGAAACGCTGATCAGAGGGGCTGCCAGTGGATGGGAGGCACTGGAAGTGGGGTAGGGGAGCGGATGAGGGCTGCTGACGTATTACTGTGGCTCTTTGGCAATGTAAATTGGTAAATTCTGGCTCCTTCTCAGGCTCAGGTTGGTCACCCCTGCTGTAGAAAGAATGGTGGTGGGCACAACAGAAGTCTGTCAGACAGGCTGGGCTAGCACTAATGCTGTGCACACAATTGTTATGGGCCCCCAGCGCCTCCCAACGCCCTCATCTCACTGAGTTTTGTACCTAAAGCAACATAACCTCACCACAGACAGGTTGCAAGGCCATGTGAAAGCATAGGCATTATACATCTTCAATGCACCAGCACAGATCAGCCCAGGTTTGACTGCAGCTGGGTCTAGGATCCCCAGAAAGGCTTGAGAATCTTCCATGCACCTTCCAAACAAGCCTGCTTTCTCTTGTCAGTTTCTAATGAGACATGAACCCAGCAAGGGCTCTTTTTGCATAGTTTTATCTGGGGCGAGAATAAAGTGCACAAAAAGAGAGAGAGGGGGAATCCTCTTGCCTCAGAAGAAGGAAAGAAGAGAGGGACCATTTTCAAAAATGCCTAAGTGACTTAGGGCCCTAAGTGCCATATTCAAAAGTGACTTAGGCATGTCGGAGCTCAAGATCAACATTTTCAGAAGTGCCTCAGGGCCAGATTTTCTAGGGTATTTAGGTACACAAAGAAGCAGGTAAACACCTAATGGGGTCTTCAAAAGCACCTAAGCAGGCTAGGCACCTAATTCCCATTTAAATCAATGAGAGTTATGTACGTAACCCACCTAGGCATGTACTGCCCTTCAGAACTCCTGGAAATGTCCCCGGAGCTCGTCTTCCTCATCCCTCGGCCAGTTTGCAAAGCGTGCAGTGAGTCAAATTCCTTTACTGTGTTTCACATGGAATCAAAAGGAACATGGCAATTTTAAACAGCAGTTTCAGCTTTTTTAGTTCTTCAGAAAAACACTTTGTCACCTCTTTAGAAAGACAAAAGCATGTAGGACCCACAAGGTTCTCCTTCAGGATCGTACCAGTGCCAGAGTCGGTAACATCTGGGCTGAAGCCCTGATTCTTTGAACGAGTCTCCTGGGAACTGGACTTGCAAATTGGCTGGGTTTTTTTCTGAATATATCCCTGTTGGTTTATTCCCCGGTCTTTGTTTCCCAAGTCACATTGCTGCTGTTTCTCCTTTGATGTTTAATTGTTTGCACTGCCCCTCCTCCCTATTATGGCTTGCCTGCCCCCTGCTCTGATACCAGATGTGTATCCTGTTATGCCCCAAGCAACCCAGAGTGTGCAATGATCATGTTGTGATCTGCTGTGACATGCAGCAGACATGCTGTCTTCAAGTGGGTTTGTGAAGGGTCTAGCACAACAGGGCCTTGGCCTGATTGGGACCTGTGGGTGCTTCAGCAAGATAAATATTTAATCATCAACATCATGAGTAACTTGAGACATTCCTGGAACAGAAGGCTGGGGAAAGCCAAAGGATTCACTTTGGTTCATTACACGGCTAGGCAGAAGCACCTGCTGCTTTGGAAACAATGGCCCAGCTTTGTTTGAGACTCTCCTCTCTGCCCCCCCTCCTGGCCCAGAATGTCTGTCCCTGTCCCTGACATTCACACCAACCTTGCTCTCCACCCTAACGCCAGTTCTCTGGGCACGCTGTAGAGCAGGATCAAGGAATCTCATTCAAAAGCTTGTCCAGGTCTAGCAGGAAGAGCTGTTTTTCTGCCAGAGGTCACAGATGCATTTCCTCTGCACAGGAAGGTGTGAGAAAACACCACAAGTGTTAACATAACAGAATTAGAGGGCTGCCAGAACTCCACTAGCCAGACTCATACACCTAGTTTGTTTGGCCAAGATTTTAAAAAATGGAGTCAAAAGTTAGGCTTCTAAGTCCAGCTCTTGCCTGGGTGCTTGGTAGTTCTGAAAATTAAGCCATTGATTCAGGTGTCTTAATATGGATTTAGGAGCTGAATTTTAGGCACCCATTTTTGTAAGTCTTGGCCCTTAACTCCAGCAGGACTATGGCCATGAAGGAGGCAAGCGGAATTTGGCCTAAACAAGTACACAGCAATGAAATTGTGATACAAGGTAACAATCAAGGGGAAATGCCTAATTCAGGTGAATGCTCCCTTTTGGCCTGTCCCCTTGTGCATTGTTGTCACTGTGAATTCAAACCACTAGGTGACCCAAAATCCCAGTGATTGCTTGAGGTAAATCAGGAGTGCTGACCATCTCTCTGAGTTGCTTTGGCTTGGTAGCATTGTGTGCCTCGCTTTTGGTTAAACGTCACTTCCTGGAAGCCCATCTCCTTTTCGTGGTCATTTTTCATGGCCATTCACCTTTGTTTGAGAGCCAGCCGAATAGATCAGAAGGTCCTCATGATAACTTTGGTGCTTGGCTTCACTAGGAAACCTCAGCGTGTTTAAAGCCTTCAAAGGGAGCTGCTGAACAATCAGCACCCATAAAATTTGGGCCACCTATCTATGTAGCTGCCTCAATATGGATGTAGAAACCTAACTGTACAGACCCACTTTTTAAAATCTTGTGCACCCCCACACCTCAGACTGGCATTGTATGCTGTTTCCAGATCTACAGCCAGTCCAACAGATGCCAGCACCTCTGGCTTTGGTGGGGTGCTATTCCACTTCCATGGACACGACTGGGAGTCTTTAACACATAATTCCAGGACACTTTCAGACACTGAGGTCTCATGCACCCAACCACTGAAAGCAAGTCTGGAGCGTGTGCATGGGCACCTACCTGAGAGATTTGCTGGGTTGCGATTGCTCTGAGCTAGTGATTATACCACAAACTCAAACCATTAACCAACAGCAAGGACATAGATTCAGTGCCCCTTGCAGGCCAGACACTGCTCAGGCATGTGATGAGTTCAAATCCAGTACAGACTTTCCACCGGGGAAGGATGCAGTGCTGGCTGGCATCTGAGTGAGGAGCTCCATAGATCCGTTAAATTCTCAGGATGATAGAGGAGGTCTCTGGCAGACATTCCGAGTGTTCCTCAGGTTCTGCAGAAAGTAAGGCTGATTAACAAAGCCCCTGGAGCCAATCCACAGGCGCAAACTGGATCCAGATGTATCGGATACGACTGGCACAGTCGCTTATCAGATCCTGGCTTCTGTGCAATGAGATGGGAGCTTGCTCAAGCTGATGGTCAGGTTACCTATGACTGTCAAATTGGACCAACAGTCCTTGTAGAAAGGACACAATGGAAGCCAAATGTCTCCTCTCCAATCCACACTGGGGCTATCTTTGCATATTCTGCATGCAGAACTTCCACTGATGCAAAGGGCAACAAAAATGATTAGGGGGCTGAAGCACATGACTTATGAGGAGAGGCTGAGGGAACAGGGAATGTTTAGTCTGCAGAAGAGAAGAATGAGGAGGGATTTGATAGCTGCTTTCAGCTACCTGAAAGGGGGTTCCAAAGAGGATGGATCTAGATTGTTCTCAGTGGTATCAGATGACAGAACAAGGAGTAATGGTCTCAAGTTGCAGTTGGGGAGTTTTAGGTTGGATATTAGGAAAAACTTTTTCACTAGGAGGGTGGTGTAGCACTGGAATGGGTTTCCTAGGGAGGTGGTGGAATCTCCTTCCTTAGAGGTTTTTAAGGTCAGGCTTGACAAAGCCCTGGCTGGGATGATTTAGTTGGGGATTGATCCTGCTTTGAGCAGGGGATTGGACTAGATGACCTCCTGAGGTCCCTTCCAACCCTGATATTCTATGATTCTATGACAGGGAGCTTTACCTGGCCACTGGGTGTGGAATGAATGACAGACATCCACAGTGGGGAAACTTTTGTGTAGCTTGTCATGCCCGTGGATGATGGGAGAAGAGGAGTTTGCCCCAGAACGAAGGCATAAGACTTCATGGACACACCCTTCCAAGGCCAGAGGGGAAAGGCACAACTGTGATCTGACCTCCTGTATAGCACAGGCCAGAGACCTGCCCCATAATAATTCCTCTCACAGGAAACATCCAATCTTGATTTAAAAATTGTCAGTGGTACAGACTCTACCGAACCCTGGTACGTTGTTCCAATGGTTAATTACCCTCACTGGTAACAACTTACGTTTTATTCCCAGCCTGAATTTCATTAGCTTCAGCTTTCAGCCACTGGACTGTGTTAGACTTTTCTCTGCTAGACTGAAGAGCCTCTTATCAAATATTTGTTCCCCTGTAGGCTTATACACTCAAATTAAGTCACCCCTTAGCCTTGTCTTTGTTAAGCTAAATAAGCAAACAAACCTCCAAGGGTTCCTGGAGGAAGAGTCCATTCCTGACACATTGCGGTTGGTGGCAACATCTCACCAGCATTTGGGACACATTTAAGATGGAAGTAGAGGCCCCCAACATTTGAGTGTCCTGGCTACATTCCAGCTTGGATAATCACAGTTCACGTAGCTACATGGAAGGGATAGTTATGCTTCCCCTTTGTTTTTCCACCAGCTTGACTTCCTGTCCTAAACACCTATGCAGCATTTCTGTGCTTTGTGAAGCTGTTGTTACACTCTTGCCCTCAGAAGAGGCTGTCGTTCCGTTGGAGTGTGTGTGGGGGTAGTAACCCCTGTGAATTGTTTACCCACTATACAGACTGTGGGGTTTCATGCGTGAATGTGTGTGGAGTAAGGACTCTCAGGATGAGGGCCTCAGATCAAGGTGCTTTTCAATGTAGCTGTCATATTGCTATTAGTGATTTTAAAAGCCACTGATTTGCCTAGCAGAAATCTCTGCCCTGCCCTCTTTGCTGTTTTTGCATGGCCATCCATAGTCCTTCCTTTGCCAAAGGAATAATAAGGGCCAAGCTTAAAATAAAACCAAACACTAGGGTTGACTGAGGTGATAACCAAAAGGAATGGCTCATCCAATCTCTTGAACACCATGCCAGAGTGATCCTGCCAATTGGAGGAGTTGTGGTTTCCAAAGCACAGTGTCCTCAGAGTGTTTTCCGAGGACATGAAACATGATAGCAAAGCTATGTAATACCCTCTGAATCACTCACCCACTGAAACACAATACAGAATGCTGTGTGGAAACACTGTTTTTCAGCTCAGCACTTAGTGGAGAGACCAAATGCATTTCTGCTCAACTCCATTGTAAGGCCCCAGCGTTGGTCTGTCTCCTGAAGAGCAGCAGGACATTTGCACCATGTGGGTAGGGGTAGGCAGGGCTGGGATACTTTGGACAGAAGAGTGCAGTGGAAGAGTTTCTGATCTCACACTGGAATAAATAAGGAATAACTCTACTGAAGTCACAGGAGGGGTAAATCAGTGGTAGTTTAAGCAGAAGTGATTGTGACTTTTGTAATGTGCAAACAATAAAGTCCAGACCAGCAACATATAGACTTGGTGCTTTAAAAGGGCCAGTTTAACAAAGCTGAAAACAATCACAAGCCAATTCACCTGGGAGGAAGAATTTAATCAGAAAACTGTGAATGACAATTGGGAACCCTTTAAGAACACTTTACTAGATGCCCAAAAAGCCAATCAAGGATGAAGGCTGTATGGTTACAAAAATGCTCTACCTGAAAGGGAACAGGCAGGGAGCTATAATCGATATATAATAAACAAAAGAAAGGGGACGCTGATAGTAATGAGTATAAATCAGAAGCTAGGAATTGTAGCATATTGACAAGGGACACAAAGAGACACAAGGAGAAATCTATGATCAGCAGAGTTAAGGAGAATGAGGAGACTTTTAAGTATGCTACACAAAGAATTCTAACAATGATATTGGTCCATTACTAGGCAGAAAGGGTAGAATTATCAGTAATAATCCACAAAAGGCAGATGCATTAAATCAATATTTCTGTTCTGTGCTTGGGAAAAAAAGAGATGATGTGCTCCTATCACATGATGATGACGACACTCTGTCCCTTTCAACAGTAACTCATGGGGATGTTAAACAGCAGCCACTAAAGTTAGACCTTTTTGAATCAGAAAGTATGAATAACTGACATCCAAGAGTTTTAAAAGAGTTGGTTGGATCTTTAAGGTGGATTTTCAGTAAGACATGGAACATTGGGAAATTTCCAGAACACTGGAAGAAAGCTAATGTTGCCCCAATATTTAAAAAGGATAAATGGTATGACCTAGATAATTATAGACCTGGCAGTCTTGGAGCAGCTGATATGGTACTTAGTTAATAAAGATTTCAAGGAAGGTAATATAATTAATGCCAATCAACATGGGTTTATGGAAAAGAGATCCTGTCAGACTAAGTAGACTTCTTTTTCTGATGAGATTACAAGTTTGATTGATAAAAGTAATAGTGTTGATATAATATACTTAGACATCTGCAATGCATTAGATTTGTTACCTCATGACATTTTCATTAAAAAAACAGACCACTATAAAATGAACATGACACACATTAAGTAGATTAAAAACTGTGTAACTGGAAGGTCTCAAAATGTAATTATAAACAAGGAATCATTATCACCAAGTGGGTGTGTTTCTAGAGGGGACCCACAGACACCAGTTCATGGCCCTACACTATTCAACATTTTTATCACTGACACGGGGAAAAAAACATAAAGTCATCTTCAGACAACACAAAAGCTGGGGCCATGGTAAATAATGAAGAGGACAGGTCACTGATACAGAGTGAGCTGGATCGCTTATAAGCTGGGTGCAAGCAAACAATAGATTGTATTTATATGTTTTAATATGGCTAAAGGTCAATGTTTACTGTGATGGGGCAAGGCCAGATGGCTACAGTAAAGTCCTGAGGAACAGGTATGTTAGCCCCAGGCTAAACAAATCCCTGGTACCATGGTAACCAAATGGCAGTTGCTCCAGGTTAATCAAGGCACCTGGGGACAATTAAGATCTTTCTAGAAGGCAGTGGAGATGCTACATTGATTAGAACAGCTACAGCCAATCAAGGCAGGCTAATCAGGGCACCTTGGTTTAAAAAGGAGTCACTCCAGTCAGGCAGGGAGGAGCCAGAGGAGAGGAAGCGCATGTGTAGGACTGGGAGCAAGAGGCGAAGGAGCTGAGACTGAGAGGGTGTGCTGCTGGGGATTGAGGAATTATCAGACAATCAAGCATTATCAGACACCAGGAGGAAAAGTCCTGGGGTGAGGGGGCAGGGGAGAAAGAAGGTGTTTGGAGGAGGCCATGGGGAAGTAGCCCAGGGAGTTGTAGCTGTCATGCAGCTGTTACAGGAGGCGCTATAGACAGCTGCAATCCACGGGGCCCTGGGCTGGAACCTGGAGTAGAGGGCAGGCCCGGGTTCCCCCTAAACCTCGCAACTCCTGATCAGACACAGGAATTGTTGACCCAGACTGTGGGTTCCACCAGAGAAGAAGATCACTGAGGTGAGCAAATCCGCCAATAAGCACAGGACCCACCAAGGTAAAGGAGGAACTTTGTCACAACTGGTGTCAGAGGTGGGATTTTTGGTGTGCACAGCACGGCGGAAGGAGGGTGATTTAAAAAAAAAAAAAGAGGGCTAATTTTTTTTTTTGTCACCACAATGGATAACGTAGTGCGGGCATTGATACAAGCCACGGTGGCCCAGCAGGAGGCTACCCGTGTCCAGGCAGCCGCCCAGCAAGAAGCAGTGTGGCTGCAGCAAGAGACTAATCGACTGCTGATGGACCAAGCTGCTCAAGACCGAGCTATGTTGCGGGAACTGGTAAACCAGATCTCTGCAAATGGGTAGGCCAGAATGATCCATCCACCTATGATGAAATGATCACGCTGGTAGAAAGACGCATGACAGCCAGGGAATTGACCCAGCTACCCAAGGAAGGCCCCTTTTGTAGCAAACACCCAACCCCAGCCCTGGAAGATGGGACAGCCAAAACCCTGGGGAGTCCTAGGTGGAGGAAGAGGGGGGCTGAAAACCAGCAGAGACTCCAGAAGGAAGGGATTGGCCTGAGTGGGGGGAACCCTGGGACTAAACCCAGGACCGGTGCCAGTGTTTTTGGCGCCCTAGGCGCACGGCCATTTCGCCGTCACGCGCGCTGCTCCTGCGGCTCCGGTGGACCTGCCGCAGGCGTTCCTGCGGAGGATCCGCTGGTCCCGTGGCTTCGGTGGAGCTGCCACAGGTGTGCCTGTGGGTGGCCCATGGGAGCCACGGGATCAGAGAACCGTCCGGAGGAACGCCTGTGGCAGCTCCACCAGAGCCGCGGGACCAGCGGACCCTACGCAGGCACGCCTGCGGCAGGTCAACCGGAGCTGCCTGCCACCTGCCCAGCAAAATGCCGCCCCCCAATAATCCTGGCGCCCTAGGCGATTGCCTAGGTCTCCTTAATGGAAGCGCCGGCCTTGACTAAACCCCCTCGCCCACATAATTGGAGAATGATTAGAAACAATTATAGATGTTATGCATGTGGGGAGTGGGGACACATAGCAGCACAGTGTCCCAGCACTGAGGAGCCTATGCAATGCAACTTTGGGGATTGGGAGGTTCCATGCACCCTTATCCACCTTGCGGGTGTCGCTTTAGCCCCGCATAACTACACCAGGCCAGTGAAGATAAATGGAGCAGAGACTACAGCACTTGTGGACTTGGGGAGTGCTATCACCCTTATATCAGGTAAGCTGGTAAAAAGTAGCCAGCTGCTGCAAGCCAAAGGCGTAGCAGTGACATGTGTGCATGGGGCCATGAGCTATTACCCCACCATCCCAGTGGAGACAGAGGTTCAGAGGAACCCCATTAAGGTGACTGTGGGCGTAGTTCCTAAACTCCCATATCCTGTAGTTATGGGAGAGACTATCTAGGGTTTGATAAGTTATTCGCCTCGGAGAGGCTGGAGGGAGGTGGGAACCCTGTTGGCAGTGACTCATCATTGGGGGAATGTCAACCCTCATGTTTTCTGAGTTTTCTCAGGATCTATTCTCAGCCCCCCAAAAGGCCCGGAAGACAAAAAAAGAAAGGAAGGCTGCGAAGGCCTTGGGAACCCGGATCCTGACCCAGGGCCAGAAGACCACGCTAGTAGGCAGATGGACATGAGCAGCCATCAGAGAAACTGCCAACATGGAAGGTGAGCTGGAGGCTGGCCCCAGCTTTGATGGCGACGAGCCGTTGGAAGAAGCAGACGCTGGCCCCTGGGAGCTCAGGCAGGTTAGTCCTGGGAGAGAAACTTTTGGATGGGACCAGGCAGAGGACCCTAGATATGATAATGTCAGGAAAGAGGTGGCTGAGATAGATGGGACACCAGTGGAGGAGAAGGTCTGGGGTCCAGGACTCTACTTTATAGTGAAGAAAGATCTCCTGTACCGTGTGGTGCAAATGTAGGACCAGGAGATACATCAACTTCTGGTGCCACAAAAACATCAAAAAGCCATATTGAGCCTCGCCCACAGTCACCTGTTTGGAGGACATTAGGGGAAGAGAAAACCCAGGCCAGGATCCTGCGGAGGTTCTTCTGGCCAGGAGTACATGAAGATGTCAGGCGATACTGCGCCTCTTGTCCAGAGTGTCAGCTACATAGCCCTCGCCCACACTTGCGGGCCCCCCTTTGATACCTCGCCATAATAAAGGTACCATTTGAATGCATGCCATGGATCTGATCGGGCCCCTGGAGAAGACAGCTCAGGGGCCACCAACATGTGCTGGTTGTTAGACTATGCAACCCGATACCCGGAAGCCGTCCCCTACGCAACACAGCTTCCAAGACAATAGCTAAGGAGCTAGTACAGTCTTTTCCCGGGCTGGGCTACCCAAGGAGATACTGACTGATCAAGGGACACCTTTCGTGTCCAAGCTGATGAAAGATCTCTGTTCATATGCTCCATGTACAAGCCCTACGGACCTCTGTATACTACTCACAAACAGACGGTCTTGTAGAAAGATTCATATAGGACCCCTAAGGCCATGATCAGGAAAGTGGTGAGCTGGGATGGAAGACTGGGATACCCTATTGCCTTACCTCATGTTCGCCATCCGGGAAGTTCCACAAGCCTCCACAGGTTTCTCTCCATTCAAACTACTATATGGGCGCCACCCTGAGGCAATTGGATATAGCCAGAGTAGTCTGGAAGAGGAACCATCCCAGAGAAACATAGTCGAGCATGTACTACAGATGAGGGATCAGATAGCCCGAGTTACACCCATTGTCACGGGAACACTTGGAGAAAGCACAGGAGACCCAACGAACTCATTTTATCCCAAAACAAAGCTCGACGGTTCCAACCAGGCAATCGAGTAATAGTCCTGGTGCCCACAGCAGAAGCAAGCTGTTGGCCCAGTGGCAGGGACCCTATGAAGTGACTGAAGCCGTGGGAGAGGTAAACTATAAGGTGCGGCAGCCAGGCTGCAGGAACCGGAGCAAATTTACCACATCAATCTTCAAAACCTTTGGCATGATCGAGAGGCATGCTTAGTCACCCAGGAGACCCTTCCCCAGGAGGATAACTTACATGAGCAAGTGAAGATATCACCCGACTTGATGCCAATCCAAAAACTCGAGGCAGCTGAATGATTAATTGCAAACCGAGATGTGTTCTCTTACAAAACCAGGGTGGACGACTGAGACCTATCACCATATCCGCACGATCCCGGAGCCAGGTAACACTGAGACCCTATTGAATCCCAGCAGCCAAAAGAGAAGAAATCAGGTCGAAGTAAAGAAAATGTTAGAATTAGGCGTTATTGAAGAATCCTACAGTCAGTGTGCAGTCCAGTCGTTCTAGTGCCCAAACCTGATGGTACACGAGATTGCTGTAAAGACTTTCGCCGACTGAATGAGTATCCCAATTTGATGCATACCCCATACCATACATCGACGAACTGGTTGACCGACTGGTAGTGCCCGATTCTTGACTACACTGGATTGACAAAGGGTATTGGCAGATTCCCTTGACCAAGAAGCTGAGAAAAGACAGCGTTCTCTACCCCAGATGGGCCTATTCCAGTACACTGTCCTCCCTTTTGGTTACATGGGGCCCCAGCCACATTCCAGCGCCTCAATGGAGAAAGCGCATGCAGCATACAGTTATGCAGCTGCATACCTAGATGATGTCATCATCCATACGCCAGACTGGGGAACCCACTTGGAGAAAGTTGAGGCAGTACTATGCACCTTAAGGCGGGCTGGCCTCACTGCTAATCCTGCTAAAATGTGCCATAGGACTAGCACAGAGGCTAGGTACCTGGGATATATTGTTAGGAAGGGTGTAGTGAAGCCCCAACTAATAAGCTAGAGGCGATTCAAAACTGGCCCCAGCCGACATGAAAGAAGCAGGTCTCTGCATTCCTAGGCGTGGTGGGCTATTACCGACGTTTTATCCCCACTTCACCAGTAGGGCAAGTCCCCTAATGGACTTGGTGAAGGCCCGAGTCCAGACATGGTTAAGTGGACGATCAGCAAAGGGGGCATTTTTAGACCTTCAGACAGCCCTCTGTAATGACCCAATACTCGTTAGCCCGGACTTTACCAAGGAATTTATTTTACAGACAGATGCTTCTGAGGTGGGGTTGGGGGGGTTCTGTCACAAATGATTGGAGAAGAACACCGATCCTCTACCTAAGCAGAAAGCTGCTCCCAAGAGAACAGAAGTATGCAGTAGTCGAGAGAGAATGCCTTGCTGTCAAATGGGCCATGGAGACACTGCGTTATTACCTCTTAGCCGGTGATTTACTCTTGTGATGGACCATGCACCCTCCGTGGATGCAGAGAAAAAGAAAAGAATGCAAGGTGTCACCAGGTGTTCTTATCCCTCCAACCATTCCAGTTCCGCATATGGCACAGGGCTGGATGCCCCACTGCAATGCTGATGGTCTTTCACGAGACACACTGCCTGGCATCCCAGGTTGCCCAGCCCTATGGTTTGACTGAGGGGGGTGATATGTGATCGGGCAAGGCAGATGGCTACAGTAAAATACTGAGGAACAGGTATGTTAGCCCAGGCTAAACAAATCCCTAGTACCCTGGTAACCAAATGGCAGTTGCTCCAGGTTAATCAAGGCACCTGGGACAATTAAGATCTTTCTAGAAGGCAGTGGAGATAGCTACATTGATTAGAAACCTGCAGCCAATCAAGGCAGGCTAATCAGGGCACCGGGTTTAAAAGGAGCTCACTCCAGTCAGGCAGGGAGGAGCCAGAGGAGAGGAAGTATGTGTGAGGAGCTGGGAGCAAGAGGCGAAGGAGCTGAGACTGAGAGGGTGTGCTGCTGGAGGACTGAGGATTATCGACAATCAAGCATTATCAGACACCAGGAGGAAGGTCCTGTGGTGAGGAGAAAGAAAGTGTTTGGGAGGAGGCCATGGGGAAGTAGCCCAGGGAGTTGTAGCTGTCATGCAGCTGTTACAGGAGGCACTATAGACAGCTGCGATCCACAGGGCCCTGGGCTGGAACCCGGAGTAGAGAAGCCAGTGCTGGTCAGCAACTCACACTCTAGGTGACTGAAGTGCCTAGGAGAAGCTCACATCAGACAGGTGCCAAATCTGCAGGGCTTTAAGCCCAGAACTATTAAAAACAAACAAGCCAACCAACAAACAAAAACGGACAGCAGGTCAGCATCTCTTTATGGAGGCAGCCCTGTGCCCACCCCAGAGCTCTCCTATTCAGCGTGGGCACTGAGCACCTCTGCTTCAGTCTGGAGCAAGACTCTCCTGCTGCTGCTGCTGCGGCACCAGAGAGACGTCACTGAGCATGGTACTTCCTTAGAGGTTGGTTTTGACTGCACTGATATCGGTGGGAGTTGATTAAGGTGCTCCCTGGCCTGAGGAGTGCCTCAGCTCTGAGCACGCTTTGCCCTCCTTCCCTGCCTGGGTGCTGGATTTCGGTGCCAGGGACTTCCCTCTACAACAGGTCCCTGGGTGCAGTCCTGCAGTGTGTCTTTGGTACCAGTGAAATTGATTGGCATCAATGCTGTGCATGTTTCCCAGCAGTTTGCAAGTACTGTCATCTCTGACCATGTTGGAAATTTGTGGATGTTCCCTGCTAGTGTTGGGCAGTTGTACACACCCCGAATTTGATGACTCTCCATGCCTGAGTAAATATGATGAACACATTTTTAGCCTTGCACCTGTTCCTTTGTTGTGCATGTTCCCGGCTGGGTGTGCAGTGGCCATGCGCTCTCTGCTGAGATGCACAGTCTGCAGGGAACACTGGGAGAAGTAAAGGGGCCAAATTTAAACAGGGCCCCTCCCCCAGCACTCTTGACTAGGAGAGAAGTGGGGTAGCTCCTAAAAGCAAGAAGGGGGTCCAGCTCCCTTGTAATTCAAACATTGCTTCAGGCCCACAGCCTTCAGTCAGCTTCTCCCCAGCTGGCCCCTTTCTACTCAGAGCTCTTCCTGCTGCTGCCTCCAGGAGCGCCTCTCTCTAACCCAGCCCTGATGGCTTTGCTCATTAGTCAATTAACTTCCCAGGTGGCCTCGTTCCCTTTAAATGAGCTCTTCAGGGGTAGACCGGTCATGACACCCCATAAAGGGGCCAGCAACCCCGTGACAGTGGGCCTGGCCACATTTGCTGGAGAAAGGTCCCCTAATGGTTTTCCTCAGCAGTTTTGGTCCATGGTGGGATTTAGACTGCTGCAGCACAGGGGCAGACTCGCATGCACAGGACACAGCACTTCCTCAGGGACCAGCCTGAGCCTATGGGGCTCACTGCCTCCCCAAAGCCAGCAACCTCCTCGCTACACTGCAGCCTTGTGCAGCCGCCCCAATGCCCACTCAAGGCCAGCTGGGGAGAGAGAATTGGGTTTTGCTTCTTGTAGGGGGCACTCAGACACCCCCATGGGTGACATCACTGGAATTCAGACAGACAGACAGATAAAGCAGACACTGGCTGATGTCTCTCCGTTCCCACCGAGGCACCTGGCTTCTAGCTGACTCAGGAGTGTGGCTGGAAAGTGTTGGCCGGTGCTAAGGGGTACTGCAGCAAGCGCAACCAGGCAAGGAGAGGTGCAAATGATCAGATCTCGGCCTGCCAAGGGGGACCAAGCCTGGCTCAATAGCCAGTAACTGGAAGAAAAGTAAAGTAAAGAGAGGAACATACCAGGATGTCATTTGCGGGGAGCCCTATCTTACCACAGCAATGGAGAGGGGATTATTATCCAGGCCCTTCCTTCTGGGTAAGACTTATGCTGTGTCAGTGTCACAACCAGAGTGGAATGCCCCCAAGTCCACGCTCTGTGGCATGGTGGGGGGGAGGCAGTTTCCAAGGGCTCGCCCCGTTCTCCTGTGGGAACCCACACTGGCTCCCTTTGCTGCTGTTGCCTCCCCCTGCACCGAGGTAAAAATATCAAACCCACCTGGAGTGAGTACAGTGTGGGGAGGTCACCAGAGGGTGTGCGCTGGGCAGCAATCATGTGATGGCAGAGTGCTGGGAAGCTGCTAGCCTGCCAGCTCAGAGACTGAAGTCCTGGCTCTGTTCATAGAACAAATACTGCAGAGCACAAACACTGCACACATCCCCCGTGGCACGAACATGACTTGGGCAGGCCCCAGCCAGCTGAGAGAGGGGCCCAAATAGCCTCCTGCTTCTGCCTTGCAAGAGCTCCCTGGGATGGCCACCTTGCGATAGGGGCTGGAAGGAGATCACCCATGGCCACTGTCTGGGCATTCAGCCTAGGTCAGCAGGTGAGCTTGACTCCTTGGCTGTGGGGGGTTTGTATTTAGACTGGTTTCCACCCAAACCAGCGCTGGAGTAACTCAATGGGGTTGCATTCCCACCCCCCCTCCCCACACACACACCTTTGTTGTTGTGGGGCAGCGCTCTCATTTTAGCTGCAGAATGTTCCATGGCCATTTAACTTATATGGTAAAACACAGAGATGAAGCTAAACCGAAAATAAGCTGCCTGTAACCAAACTGCACATGTCACACACAAGCTGCCACTGGTTAAAAGAGCACCTTTAGCTAAACTAGTGCCAGCCTGTGTGTAGACATGGCTTAAGAGTTTTGAAAAAGCTTCTGAAAGCTACTCTGTATCCAGCCCAAAGCTGTGCGCAGCCAGAGACTGAGTCCAGCCAAAGGTTTTTCTTGCCCTTTCCTCCCTGGAGAGCTTAGCTTGCTTCACCAGAGCTGCCTCCTCAGGGAGTGACTTACTTGATCCCAGGACTGCACTCTGGCACGCACACTTAGGCCTTGTCTAGCTGATGAAAGAGGGGGCATTTTAAAATCCTGGTACCTCACTCAAGTGAGTTCCTGATTCTAGACAGCCCTGTGCAGACAATTTACAGTTATGTTAGCTGGAGTTTGCTTATGGAATCTACATGTAGGCTCCAACAGCTAACTTTATTTACACTAGGACAAGCGGGGAGTTAGGTCAGGCTTAGCAAGCCCATGTATCTAAACCAGACCTAACCTCCTCTACTTTTCCTCACTGAGACAAAGCCAGACTGCTAGCTCTCTGCAGCTAGCTCATAGTATTAATAAGCACTCTTTGGCCTTGGCTAGACTAGGATAAACGGTGTGCTATCATGTGGGAGCAAACACATGTTAAATAATATGTTTGAACTATCTAGTGTGGATAAGATGGTGTGCCTCTAACAGGAACTGAGCAGTTTAACCTGTTAAAAGCTCACTGCCATGGCTAGACTGAGCTTTGTAAGCCTTCTGTTCGGTGTTGTCAGCAACAAAAAGGGGTGGGTTAAATTATAGCCAATACTTCATCCTCCAGGGGTTTAAAACAAAGATAACTGTATCTGGAGGGGGCACCAGAATAAACTTGGGAAAGGAGGCAGTTAATAAGCCAACAGTACTTCGAGGTAAGATTCCCACCCCCAGGGCTGGCTTTAGGCACCGCAGGGCCTGATTTAAAGGAGCTGCCGCCGAAGTCAATCGCTGCTGTGGAGGAAGGACTCTCCGCCAAAATGCTACTGAAGACAGCGGCAACGATTGAGCTGCTGCCGCCGACAATGCTCAATTGGCTGCCAGTGCCTTCAGTAGTATTTCGGCAAAGGGACTTTCCTCCGCAGCAAGGATTGAGCTGCCACCAAAGACAGTGGTGGGACTTGAGCAGCAGCTCCTTCGGGACGTTGCGGGGCCCTCTTAGGGGCACGGGGCCTGATTCCGGGCAATCGGCTGAATTGCCCTAAAGCTGGCCCTGCCCACCCCTCCCTCCAGGATGTCTTAGCAAGAGTCCCTCAGTCCTCCTCTCTCAGTTATGAGTGGCTACTGCATTCTAGCTACTTCTCAGCTTCCCTGCTCACACTTGGTTGCCAGCCTGTCTCCTGCCTCAGTGGGGATTGCTGCCTGGGGCTCTATGCCTCAATGATGTTGCACAGTGAGCCCTGGTTACTGCCCTTGGAGGAGATGCAAGAGTTGTGCTCTCTGTAAGATACTTTCATACACTACTTTTGTCTCTGGAAGTGGTTTCTGCGGTGAGCTGGCCCAGGCAGTTCCGATCCCTCCAGGGCTAGTCAGTGTAGGTCAGGTGACTTCGCCTTCAGCCCCTGCCAGAGCTGATGATGCAGTCCGTCCGCTAAGACTATCACATCTGTTTCTGAGTCAATTTGAAAGTCAATAATCCTTCCGTGACCATTCAGTTTCACTCTGCAGGCAGGGTGGGTGTCACCACATTTGACGGATCTGAGACCCAATGGCTCTCGACTGTGTGTAGTAGTCAATTCCATGACTGCCTTAGTGTGGCAAACAGCTGCAAAAGGTCCATAGTTTGTACATGTATTACAGTATGTGCAACCTGTCTGTGATGCTGAGCCCGTTTGGTTTTGCAAGAAGATCTGCATATGCTCTGGGGCACACAACACCCCTTTCTATTAGCAGGAAGGTGCACAGTTTGACAGTTCGACAGGACTGCACCTATGGTCAGCAGAGACTCTGGTTTCCAGGAAAGAAGGCCAGGCATTCACTGCTGGAGGTGTTGGACTCTTGAATTTGCTTCTGCCCTTCTTTAGCCAGAGCTTGGCTTTATTCATTTCCTGGGAGTAGTGCACTGCTCATCTGTGCTCCTGGGCATTTTGGGGTAGTCAGACAGGGGCTAGCAGAGGTTTGTGGGGATAGTGAGTCAATATTACCCTTGGGTGTGGGAGGGTAGAATAAATGTCAAGCAGCTGCCTCCTGTGAGGTTATTTCATTAACACGGTGCCTGATGAGCGCTTTAATATAACACCAGTATGAGACAGGGAGTCTGGCGAGAGCTCTGGCAGAATGTTTTCCTTAGGCCTCTGCTCAGTGTATTTTTAGGCTCACCCCTGTCTAGTGAAAACATGCAGCAATAGGCAACAAGGGGGCCTCACTCTCCCACCCTGTTTCCACATTTCTTCAAGCCTCATGCAGAGACCTTTTACTAAGTTACACAGGCTTCTCTCTCAGATAGCATGCTCCCAATCTGAGATTAATCAAACATAAAGAAAGTTCACTGTGCGTCAGTTCTTTTGGCCTCAGTGCCCCAGGCTCTCTGCCTCACTGGTGCTTTGTATTGGTAGCACAGACAGCAGAGCCTGGCTTATGACAATCACTCCCACTTGCATAACCCCAGGTAGGATTTGAATCCTGAAACTCCATTAACACTTAGAAGTGGTTCAAAGAATTCAGTTAACACTCTAAGATGTGATTGCACCTCCTGGTATCCAGTAAATACCAGGTATGTGGCTATTCACCTGCATTTCTGACTCAGATGAAATCTCAAAGTGCTGCCAATCTCCTGTCCTAAACAGTGGACCAGGGGTCGGCAACCTTTCAGAAGTGCTGTGCCGCATCTTCATTTATTCACTTTAAGTTAAGGTTTCGCGTGCCGGTAATACATTTTAATGTTTTTTAGAAGGTCTCTCTATAAGTCTATATATTATATAACTAAACTATTGTTGTATTGTAAAATAAACAGGGTTTTCAAAATGTTTAAGAAGCTTCTTTTAAAATTAAATTAAAATGTTGATCTTACACTGCTGGCCTGCTCAGGCTGCTGCTGGTCTCGGGTTCTGTTCACCTAGGCCAGCAGCAGGCTGAGCGGGGCCTACGGCCAGGACCCAGGCTGGCAATGGGCTGTGCAGAGCCCGTGGCTGGGACCTCAGACCACTGCTCAGCCCACTGCTGCTCAGGGGTTCCATCCGCTGGCTCCTGCTAGCCAGGATCCTGGCTGCCAGACCCACTCAGCCCGCTGCCCGTCTGGGGTCCCGCCACTGCCCACATACAGTGGGTACCTACCTGGGCAGCTCCCATCTGGTGCAAGGGGTGCAGGTGGGAATGGGGGGGGGCGGGTGCAAGAGCTCCCATTTGGTGCTCAGGGTGGGGATGTGGGTGCAAGAGTCAGGGCAGAGGACTGGGGGCATGTGAGGTGGGTGCAGATGTCAGGGTGGAGGGGGCTGGGTATGTGTGGGGGTGCCAGAGTCAGGGCTGGGGTCATGGGGGTGGGGGTGTGTGAAGGAGTCAAGCAGAGGACTGGGTGTGTATAGGGGGCTGCAGGACTCAGGGCAGAGGGCTGGGTGTGTGTGTGGGGCGGGTCAGGGCAGAGCACCCCACCCACACACACTCCTGCAGCCCCCAGCTGACTCACCTACTCGGGGCCCTGTGGTGCACTGCACCAGCACAACTAGCGCCCCCCGGCGAGAGAGTTCCCTCTGGCTGTGTCTGGAGGAGCCGCTCTGGGCGGTGCATGACCCCACGGTATGCGAGCTCTTCGCCCCAGGGCTCTCTGGCCACCACCGATTCCTGCTCGCCTGCACCTGCTACATGCTCAGTGCTGCCGGGCCGCGGGGCTCTCTGCTCCTCCCAATTCATGAACAGCAGATGCCGGTCCCTGGCCGCAGCCGGGTGCCCCCTCCTGGTGATGCTCAGCAGCCAGCGCTGTTGCCGCTGCCGGCCTCTCCCACCTCCACCACTCCGCGTCCTGCTGCCGGGAGTCAGGACCGGGTCCCGTAGCAAACCCACTCCCCTGGCGCGCTGCCAATCTGCCATGGCCAGCTGTACCAAGGTGGCCCAGGTGAATGGGCCCCTCCGCGCCCCCAGGGAGGGCTCCTTGCCAGGTAAGGGGACGTGGGAGCCCACAGGCAGGCCGCTGAGGTGGCTCCTCTCTCGGGGGGTGCAGGCTCTGCCCCTCACTGGCTGTGTGTCCTTGGGACTCCGGCAGGCAGCAGTGTGCCATTAAAAATTGGCTCGCGTGCCGTCTTTGGCACGTATGCCATAAGTTGCTGACCCCTGCAGTAGATCTTGCTAGAACTGCAATTGTGATGTGGATTAAAAAATATGCTTATAGTGGGATAGCTCAAGGTTTGAGCATTGGCCGGCTAAACCCAGTGTTGTGAGTTCAGTCCTTGAGGGGGCCACTTAGGGACTGGGGGCAAAATCAGTATTTGGTCCTGCTGGTGAAGGCAGGGGCTGGACTTGATGACCTTTTGGGGTCCCTTCCAGTTCTGTGAGATAGGTATATCTCCATATTCTTTATTTTACTTAAGGAGTTCAATTTATTTATTTTAACAAAAAGAAGGTTAAGGGGTGACTTGATTACCAGCAATAAGTATCTACATGTGGAACAAATGTTTAATAATGGGCCCTTCCATCTAGCACAGAAAGGATGAACATGATCCAATGGCTGGGAGTTGAAGGTAGGTAAATTAAGTTTGGAAATACAGCATACATTTTTAACAGCGAGTAATTAACCACTGAAACAATTTACAAAGGGTTGTGGTAGATTCTCCATCACTGGCAATTTTTAAGTCAAGATAGAATGAAAAGATCTGTTCTACGAATTATTTGGGGGCAGTTCTCTGGCCTGTCTTATACAGAACATCAGACTAGATGATCACACTGGTCCCTTCTGGTCTTCGAATCTAAACAGCTCATAATTATACAAGAGAAGCTGCTGCCAAATTGTTGGAAAAGGAAACTGGATTAAATAATGCAACCTCACACCTTGGACAGATGCTGCCTCATGCTCCGGGGCAGTTTGGGATTAGGGAATCACTGGGCTCCTCATGAGAACTTATTAGGGGGTCATGAGAAGGGGGCAAATTTACAGCAGAAGATTTTGACTTTTCAGTAAAAATTCAAATATTGAAAAATTTCAGCCAAAACCCCCAAAAAATAATTTTGGAAATGCTGCCACGATGCCTCATGGGAGTTGCAGTTTAAGTGCTTCTTGCTTTGATTCCCTTCTATAGGTCAGGCTTCCTGATTGGACTACATCTCCCATAATGCACCATGGCAAAGGGGTGAGGGGAGGTGGTGCACCATAGATGTAGTCTGGCTTGTGAACCTAACCTTAGATAAGTGTGAGAACATGAGGCTACCATCCTACAATTCCCATGAGGCCCTGCAGCAGTATTTCCAAATCACAATATTTCTGTTTTGGGGTGTTGTTTTGTTGACAAAAAATACTACATCTGCCATAAAAAGCAGGCACTTTTCATGAAAAAAAATTGTCAAAAAGCCCCTCAGTTTTCCATCAACAAACAGTTTTAGATGGAAAATTTTCAACCGCCCCTACACACCCGCATTACAGGGTACAGTACCACCTGCTGCCACTGGGAGGACGCACAGACCAGAGAACACGGGTCTCTCCGGGGCTACAGCTGCGAACACCTCGGGTGTACATGAGTTCGCCGGGGCTCGACCCTCTCCGGGCGGCGGGGAGCCACGCCGGCTCGCTACACCCCGTTGGTTCCGGGGAATTAGCCCGGCCTGGGGGTCTCCCTCGGTAGCCCGTGCTATGGCATAGACTGAAATGCGGTTAGTGTGGCTCCCGCTCAGGCAGGGCAACAACCACTGAGTCAGGGTGCTCCAGCCCTCAGGCAGGGCCGAGCAGTATTAACAGTTTTAAGCCCGGCCCTAGGTCAGGGCGGGCACCAAACACTGAGCAGTAATATTAGTCTCTGGCCTCCTGAGGCCAGGGAGGGGGGACATGCCACCCAGGAGTCGGGTGGCAGGGGGGACGCAGGCCCTCCCACTCCACTGCGTCCCAGCCCAGGGCCCTAGCAGCGGCTGATGATCCGCTGCCTAGTCAGTGGGGATCCTGGCCGCAACACATCGACATGGGCTCTGGTCGTGCTGCAGCCAGACTGGGGTCAGCTGCCCCCAGGCCACTTCCACACTCCCCCTCGGGCCCTACCTGGGTCCTGGCCTTGGCCTCTGGGAGGTCTAGAAGCATGGGTTTGTCGGGGCAGGGGTTGGTTGGCAGGTCTGGCAACTCCTCTGGATAGTGGGCGCCGGGCAGGCCCGGCAACTCCTCCGGGCAGCAGGCGCAGGGCAGGTCCAGCCAGTCCAGGCAGCTACCTTGGGCCGCAGGAGCTTTCCAGTCTCGGGCTCCCCTAGGGACATCTGCTCTCTCCGGCGGCTGGGCTCCTACTGAGCTCCGAGGGCCGGCTTTTATAGTTCCGGGTCACCGCCTGACCCTCTGACGGGCGGGCTCAGAGCTCCCTAGCTCCACCCACTCTGGCCTCTCGATGGTCTCTTCCTCCTCTGGGGTGGCGGGGAGCCACACCGCCTCACTACACGCACCCCCCTTCAAATCTGGCTCCTGCTCGTCAGGGCCAGGCTCTTCCATCCCTCCGAGGTAGGACAGGAAGTCTGCGTTCGCATGTTCCTTACCAGCCCTATGCTGGATGGTGAACGCGTAGGGCTGTAAGGTCAGATACCATTGCAATAATCGGTCATTATTATTTTTCATTTTCATCAACCATCAGAGGGGAGCATGGTCCGTGACTAGCGTGAACAGAGCCCCAAGAAGGTAGTAGCGTGGGGCGTCACAGGCCCACTTTATGGCCAGTGCTTCTTTCTCAACCACGGCGTAGTTCCTCTCCCGGGAAATAATTTTCGGCTGAGATATAGAACTGGGTGGTCCTCTCTATTAACGTCTTGGGACAGGACAGCCCCCAGCCCCACCTCTGAGGCATCCATCTGGAGGATGAACCTCCGATGGAAGTCTGGGCTGTATAGGACCAGCTTTTGGCAGAGACATGTCTGGAGTGTCCAGGAGGCATATTCACGTTCTGGGGACCACCGTACCTGCCGGGGGCTGTTCTTTGTCAACAGTCCTGTTAAGGGTGCTGCGATGGAAGTAAACTAGGGGATGAACCGCTGATAGTACCCGACAAGCCCCAGGAACTGTTGGACGTGGCATTTTGTGGTAGGCATCGGGTAGGCTGCCAGGGCTTGCACTTTCCCGACGAGGGGTTTCACTAATCCTCCCCTGATAGTGTACCCTAGATATGTGGTCTTCTGCCATCCGATGCAGCATTTTTTTGGGTTGGTCATCAGTCCCGCCTGTCGCAGGGACCTCAGGACCACTGCTACCCGTTCCAGGTGGTCTTCCCGGTGGTGGCTATAGACCAAGACATTGTCCAGATAAGCTGCCGCATAGTCTTGATGGGGCCGTAGTAGGCGATCCATAAGCCGCTGGAACGTCACCAGGGCCCCGTGGAGGCCGAAAGGCATTTGCGTAAACTGGTAGAGTCCTGTCGGAGTGGCGAATGCCGTCTTTTCCTTAGAGGGGTCACTGAGCGGGATCTGCTAGTACCCTTTACTGAGGTCAAGGGTGGTGATGAACTGGGCCTCCCCTAGGTGGCCAAGCAACTCATCCATATGGGGCATAGGATAGGCGTCAAACCGTGAGATGGCATTCACCCGCCGGAAGTCTATACAAAATCGGCAGGTGCCATCGGGTTTGGGTACCAAGACCACTGGGCTACGCCACTCACTCTAAAACGGCTCGATGACTCCTAAGGCCAGCATGGCCTGTACCTCTTCCTCCACCTCCTGTCACATCCGGTATGGCAGTGGCCTGGTCGTTTCCCAGACTACCTTCCCTGGCTTGGTCTGGATAGAGTGATAGACTAGGGTCGTGTATCCAGCTAGGGCCGTGAAGGTTCCCTGGAAAGCCTGTAGGAGACATTGGGCCTGCTTGCGCTGCTCCTCCATAAGGGTGCCGCTGAATAGGGGAGCAGTGGGGTCCTCTGCCTGGGGCGTGCAAGGGCCCAATTTAGGCTCGGGGTGGGGGGTAAGTGTTAATCAGCAGGCCCTCCCGCTCCTACCACGGCTTTAACAGATTTATGTGGTACCACTGGGTCTTCTTGCACGATCGCATTGGTGGATCTCGTACGTGACGGGCCCAACCTTCTGAGCTACCTCATAAGGTCCCTGCCAACAGGTCAGTAGCTTCGACTCACTCAAGGGCAGGAGGAGCAGGACCCAGTTCCCGGGTTCAAAGTCACGCACCTGCGCCTCCTGGTTATAAGTCTGTTCCTGCCTGTCCTGTGCAGCCTTTAAGTTTCCACAAGCCGGGGCCACTGCCTGAGCAAAATACTCCTGCAGCTGGAGGACATACTTCAGGAGTCCCTGGGTTGGAGAGGGGGACTGCTCCCAAATTTCCCGCATTAAGTCCAACAGGTCCCGTGGACGGCGCCCATACAATCGCTCAAATGGGGAAAACTTGGTTGATGACTGGGGTACCTCATGGATGGCTAGCAGCAGGGGAGGGAGCAATTGGTCCCACTGGCTTAGCTCCTCCGGGGGGAAACTTCCGCAGCATCTCCTTGAGGGTCCGGTTGAAACGTTCCACCAGCCCATCTGTCTGCAGGTGGTAGCCGGAGATGTGTAATTGTTTAACCCCCAGGAGCTCGCAGACCAGCTTTAACAACCTGCTGGTGAAATTGGTGCCGTGATCTGTTAAGATTTCTCGGGGCAGGCCCACCCGAGCAAAGACCTTCACCAGTTCCGCAATGGAATGGCCTTAAGGAAATGGGTGGCGTAGTTCACAATGACCAGGACATACTGGAACCCGGAAGCACTTTTGGGGAGCAGGCCCACCAGGTCCATGGCCACCCGTTCAAAAGGCGCCTCTATTATAGGCATGGGGAGCAGGGGTGCCATGGGCACTCGCAGGGGTGCGGCTAACTGGCACTCTGGGCAGGAGCTACAATAGTTCCTCACCTCCTGGTGAATAGTGGGCCAGAAGAATCGCGTCAAGATCCAGGCGAGGGTCTTCTCATGTCCCAGCTGCCCGGCAGCCGGGATGTCATGTGCCAGCTTCATCACAGCTCGCCGGCTTGCAGTACCAGCAGCTGGGTTTGGGGTTCCTTCATGCAGGAGTCACGGTAGATCCAGTAAAGACGGTCCCAGTGTAGTTCGAAGTGGGGCAACTGGGTTGCGCGCTGGGGGTCGATGATGGTCCCATCAACTCCTGCTAGCTGTTCATAGGCCTGGCTAAGGGTAGGCTCAGCTCTCCGGTCATGGCAAAAATCAGTACGGAGGAGGGGTTCAACCGTGGGCTCCAGCAGGGGGTTGTCAATTTCTTCGGAACCTGCTTCAGTTCCTGGGGTCCCGCACACCTCTTCTGGTAGGGCCTCCTGGCGCTCTCCCTCCAGCGCCGGGGTCGACTGGAGGACCTCCTCAAAAGCGGGCCAGTCCCACCCCAGGATCACTGGGTATGCCAGTTGAGGGGCTAAGCTGACAACGATTCATCTGGTGACTCCAGCTACTGTTAACGGGACCCAAGCACTAGGGTAAGGCCGGACATCCCCATGGATGCATTGCAGGTGAATTGTTCCCAGGCAGGGTCCGCCTGGGGTCCCAGAGCCTGGCAAATTAGCGTCTGACCGCAGCCAGAGTCGATCAATGCCGGGGTGGCATGGTCCCCAAGAACCACCGGGACTGTGATCT
Source organism: Chelonoidis abingdonii (assembly GCF_003597395.2). Taxonomy (NCBI): domain Eukaryota; kingdom Metazoa; phylum Chordata; order Testudines; family Testudinidae; genus Chelonoidis; species Chelonoidis abingdonii. The sequence continues at coordinate 2,000,234 of NC_133773.1, read as the reverse complement.
TGGGAGCCTGTGGTAGCCTAGCCCTGGTGTCCCCAGCACAGACCTGCCCGAAGCTGCAGTCCATTTCTGTACAGTCCCGCTGCAAGTGTCCGGACTTCCCACAACGGAAACAGGGTCCAAGTTCAGGGCGACCGCCCTGGAAGGGGGTTCCCCTCGGACTTCTAGGGGGACTCTGGTGGACCCTCGCAACACTCGGCACAGGGGGCGCCGGTCCGGGCCGAGGGGAAGGATCCGGACGTCTGAACCGAGACCCTGGGCAGGCTTCCTGCCTGCGGCCAAGGCTCCGTGGCCCGGTTGGGGCATCCCCTTTCCTTTCCGCATTAGAGCGTTCGGCCCGGGGTTTTGAGGTTGGAAGATGGGCCCCACGGGCATTTCGGCTGTGAGAAAGTCCTCCATCAGCAAGACAGCCGGGGCTAACGTTGCCAGCTGATGGCAGAGCACCCAGGCCTGTCCTCGGGCCAGTAGCATGTGCACAAACTGTTCCAGGACAACTTGTTCTGTAACCTCCTCTGCCATCCTTGTCTCCGGCTGTAGCCATCGCGTACACGCCTCCTTCAGGGCTTGGGCCACCGGTCGAGGTCAGGTGCCCAAGGGGTACGTCAGGCTCCGGAACCGCTGCCGAAAAGTCTCTGGGCTGACATCCAAGACATCCAATATCTCGGCCTTTACCCGTCTATAATCCCTTGCCTCTTCCGTTGCCAGCTCCCAGTATGCCGTGACCAGCACCCAGCGACCAGTGCCACCCATTCGAACGTTACCAAGAACTTCTCAGGGTCATCGTCGGGGCCCATCTTGGTTAGGCACACTGGGGCTACAGGGCATGGTGACCCAGCCCCATCCCCTGGCTGCAGGTCTATGGGGTGCGGTAATGCTGTCACCAGCTGTTGCAGCTGGGCTCCTAGCTTCTGAATAAGCTGCTGCTGCTGCTGGAGTTGGGCGGCATCCCACTGTTGTTGATGTTGGAGCTGGGCAGCTGCTGCTGCTGCTGCTGCTGCTGCTGCTGCTGCTGCTGCAGCTGGGCGACCTGCTGCCGCTCCTGACTCTCCGTTAGCAGCTTAAACAATCGCTCTATCTCCATGGTTCTCTGGGGTTGGATCTCTCCCTCTGGCCCCTTCTCACAGGGATCAAGGGATTAGATCCCCACTTCTGGTACCATGTGTACAAGAGTTCACCGGGGCTTGACCCTCTCCGGGGCAGTGGGGAGCCACATCGGCTCACTACATTGATGATTCCGGGGGCTTAGTCCAGCCAGGGGGGGTCTCCCCTCGGTAGCCCATGCTATGGCATAGGCTGAAATGTGGTTAGTCTGGCTACGGCTCAGGTGGGGCAACAACCACTGAGTCAGGCAGCTCAGGCCCTCTGGCAGGGCCAAACAGTAGCAATAGTTTTAAGCTTCGGTCCTAGGTCAGGGAGGGCAACAACCACTGAGTCAGGAGGCTCCGACCCTCAAGCAGGGCTGAGTGGTAACAACAGTCCTAAGTCCCGGCCCTAGGTCAAGGCAGGGCAACGACCACTGAGTCAAGAGGCTCAGGCCCTCGGGAAGGGCCAAGTGGTAACAACAGTCCTAAGTCCCGGCCCTAGGTCAGGGCAGGGCAACGACCACTGAGTCAGGGTGCTCAAGCCCCCAGGCGGGATTGAGCAGTAATTATAGTTTAAGCCTGGCCCTAGGTCAGGGCGGGGCACCAAACACTGAGCAGTAATATTAGGGTCCTGGCATTGGCCTTGTGGCGGGGGATCCAGCAGCATGGGTTCGTTGGGGCAGGGGTTGGTCGGCAGGTCCGGCAACTGCTCTGGATAACTGGCACAGGGTAGGCCTGGCAGGCTGGACCCCTACTGAGCTCTGAGGACCGGCCTTTATAGTTCCGGGTCACCACCTGACCCTCTGAGGGGCGGGCTCAGAGCTCCCTAGCTCCACCCACTCCGGCCTCCAGATGGTCTCTTCCTCCTTCGGGGCAGTGGGGAGCCACATCGCCTCACTACGAGGTTGTTTATAACTGAAATGTTCGTAACTCTGAACAAAGCATTATGGTTGTTCTTTCAAAAGTTTACAACAGAACCTTGACTCAATACAGCTCTGAAACTTTACTGTGCAGAAGAAAAATGCTGCTTTCCCTTTTTTTGTAGTAGTAGTTTAAGTTTAACACAGTACTGTGCTGTATTTCATTTTTTTTCTTTTTTTTTTTTTGGTCTCTGTTACTGCCTGATTGCATGTGTCCAGTTCCAAATGAGGCGTGTGGGGGATTGGTCAGTTTGTAACTCTGAGGTTCTACTGTATCTTACTCAGGGCTGTCTGCACATGCTATATGCTGCATCTGCTCCTGCTCTTCCAGACCCAGCATTAAGCAGAAGGGATTTTGGAGCTAAGTAGAAGGAGCAAAGAGCAAACACAACGGTAGGACACACACAGCATGGTATGGAGACTGTGATACTATCTCCCTGGGACACTACGTGCAGTGCTGCTTGCCTGATCTCTGAAACAGAGTTCTAGACTGATTCAGGCCATGGAAATCTCTCATAGGGAGGGTATGATGGGACCCCCGGGGTGCAGCCTGGGACTGTGGGACCACTGTACCCCCTGAACTCTCTCCAGCCTGAGCTGTCTCTCAGTGCTTTGCTCATGACCAGCAGCAACCCCTCCAGGTGCTGTTATCACTCAGCACAACAGCATGTGGAGCCCCATACCCAGCTGGATTGCATGAATGCTCCCAGAGCCACTCCTGAATCACACAGGGAAAGGCACCAGCCAGCTCCCCCCAGCTCCCAGCACTGTACCCCAGGAATGTACTATCTTGAGCAGTGCAAACTTATTAATTGGTTCACCACTTCATCAGTGGAAAGTGGATAAACACCAGCCTTTGCAAACCTGAGCAAGCACCCTGACCAAACACCTCAGGCAAGCTCACTGATAAAGTTAAACAGTTAAAGGAATTTATTGACTACAAAAGATAGATTTTTAAGTGATTACAAGTGATAGGCAAAAAGTCAGAGTTAATTACCAAAAGAAATAAAATTTAATCATGCAGTTTAAACTCTCAACCCTATTCGACTGGGCAGCAACTAGATTAAGCAGTTTTTCTCACCCCATTGGATATTGCAGTTCATAGTACACAGGTTTCACCCTTGAAAGCTGGGCCAGTTTCCTCTACTGGAGTCTTCAGTCTTCTGAGTGTTCTTGTTGCTTGCAGCATAGGTGGGGGCAGGAGAAAAGGCCAAGCATGGGGCAACTGTGTTCTGTTTTATACCCTTAGTCTAGGGTTACCATATTTGAACATTCAAAAAAGAGGACACCCCACAGGGGTATCAGCTCCACCCACAGTCCACCCTTGCTCCTCCCGTGCTCCCACTGTGCCCCAGGCCCCGCCCCCTCCCCTCTTGGCCCCGCCACCGCACCCCTCCTCACCCTCTGACCCGCTGCTGGCTTGCTGCATCCCTCCTCAGTGCCCCATGCACCACTCGCCTCCTCCCACCTGCCACTCACCTCCTCACTCCCCTGCCACAAACCACCATGCCCACCCCAAGAACCCCCGCCTGTCGCTGGCTTGCCGCTTGACTCCTCACCCCTGCACACCCACCCGCCACTGGCTCTCTCGCTGATCGCCTCTTCAGCCCCTGCTGCTCACCACTCGCCTCTTCACACTCCCTGCCCACCACTTGCCTCCTCACCCGCCCACCCACCAGCCAGCCACTGGCTGCCTCACTGCTTGCCTCTTCACCACCACCCCTGCTCGCCTACTCACCCCTCCACCCACTGCTGGCTCACCACTCACCTCTTCACCCCGCCCCGCCCGCCTACTCATTCCTCTTGCCTACCAGATCCCTCGGCTCCTAGGATCAGGGGCAGTCGAGGGGTCTCCACGTGCTGCGCCTGCCACAAGTGTGAATCTCCACGTGCTGCACCCGCCACAAGCACGAGCTCCAGAGCTGGCAGATCCCTCTGGGTCTTAGGGTCGGGTCGGGGGTGGCAGAGGGCTCTCTGCATGCTGCCGGCACCTGCAAGCCCTGCTCCACAGCTCAGGCTCGCACTTAGCCTGTCAATGAAAATGAGCACTAGGACCTGGGGGAGCGCTCCTCTGTGCTCCACATGGCCCAGGAAGCTGCGAGCGAGAACTGCTAGCTGCTGCTGACAGTTGCCAGTGAGAGGTGGCGGGAGAAGGAACCAGCCACCCCTGCACCCTCTGCCGCTGTGCCCTGGGGCTGGCGAGGCCCGGCTTCCTCGCTGGGCAGAGTCCCAGCACTGGGGAAGGGGGACGCTACAGAGTGGAGTCCCCTGCCCACCCAGGGGGTGTCCCTGCTTCCTGCCTCCCTGCTGGGACATGTTGCAGGCTCTGCACACTTGTGTGTCAGAAGTTGCCCTGTGTAAGGGTTACCATATGTCCATATTTTCTTGGATATTTTTAAATATTTAAAAATTCCTCCCCTGACGACGATTTAAGAACTAAACAGCTGGACATGTCTGGGAAAATACGGATGTATGGTAACCCTACCTTAGTCCATGTGCTTGGAGAACACAAGTCCAAGCATGTCTGGGAGGCATTGCTGAGTCTCCAGGCAAGGTTGAGCAATTCTCCTGGTGTGGCCTTATGTAGGTGAGTCATTGCATCGTAGCTCCCTTGCTGGACAATGGCTGGTGATGTCTGTTCAGCAGCATCCACCCGGGTGTTGGTTACCTCCCTGGTCATTGTCTCTGGAGAGCTAGTATCTGGGTGCCTCCCAAACCCACAGCATATTTTAGTGACAACCATACAACACAATTCTTATAATTTCATATGCATTGATGATACACATATTTAAGTAGAACAATGTCTTTCAGCAGATCATAACCTTTCCCCTCATACCTCACATGGCCTGCTTTATACACAATATCACCATTATATACAGATGAGGAATATGGGGGTTACAAGACGCTCTCCCAAGGTGTAGTAGGTCGCAGAGGGAAATTGGGACTGTTTATCATGGTGAACATGTAACCTATGGCATAGAAGCAAGGTGGGGAGCTAATACCTTTTATTGGACACCCTTCTGTTGGTGAGAGAGACAAGCTTTGGAGCTACACAGAGCTTTTCCTCAGGTCTGGGACCATGGGTGGCTCATGAATCGCTGTCTGGGGGAGGCTAGCCCCCAGCCCGACCCCTTCTGCGTCCCCACCGGAGCCTAGACCCTCCCACCGCTGCCACCAACCCCCGGCCAAGGCTAGTGCCCCCAGCCCTGGAGTGGGTGCCCTGGAGTGACAGGAGAGAGGGAGGGCGCGGACACAGCCCCGCAGCCCCAGAGCAAAGGGAGAGCTGGTGGTGTGGCCCAAGCTGGGGCCACCCTAGAGGGAGACTAGAGCAGCCGTGCTGAGCGGAAACAGAAGGAGGAGGGTTTGGGGGCAGACCATGAAGAGGGAAGTGCCTGCCCCAGCCTATGGTACCCACCACCCATGTCTGGAACCAACATGGCTACAACAAAACTGGTATAAAGGAGGCAGATTGGGAACTTGTATTCACCCTCTGACAATACAAAGACATGGAAACATGCAAGGACATTGAAAGGGGGCCAGTTCTAAACTGACAAAAGAAATACTTTTCACAATGTGCCATTCACTTGTGGAACTCACTGCCACAAGGTAACACTGAAGCCAAGTGCTGACCAGGGTTCACACAAGGATTGGACATTTCTCTGGATAACAGTATTCATGGGTATAACAGTATGAATTAAATAAAGAGCAGCTTTGGAAGGGCCAGAAACTCTCCTGCTTCAGAGCATAAGCCAGCCTCCAACTAACAAGGGCTAGAACAGGGGTAGGTAACCTTTCAGAAGTAGTGTGCCCAGTCTTCATTTATTCACTCTAATTTAAGGTTTTGCGTGCCAGTAATACATTTTAACATTTTCAGAAGGTTTCTTTCTATGTCTATAATATATAACTAAATTATTGTTGAATGTAAAGTAAATAAGGTTTTTAGCTTCATTTAAAATTAAATTAAAATACAGAGCCCCCCGGACTGGTGGCCAGGACCTGGGCAGTCTGAGTGCCACTGAAAATCAGCTCGAGTGCTGCCTTTGGCACATGTGCCACAGTTTGCCTACCCCTGGGCTAGAAGAAAGCCTTCTCTGGGGACAGGTTATCCCATAACTGTGGGGGTTCTTGCACCTTCCTCTGAGGCAGCTGACAGACAGAGGATGCTAGAGGAGTTGGGCCCCAGCTTTGATCCAGTCTAGCACTTGCATGTTCCTAAAATTGCCATGAAAGTCAGCCGAAAAAGACAAGAAGAAATGAAGTTCTCGGCCAGAGGCCCCGCTGAGTGATTGTGAGACCCACTCACCCCTCTCTGTCTGAGGCTAGCATCCGCCAGCGTTCCTTTGGCAGTCTGGAACTGGCACAGGATGACCAGAAGAGTCAGCTCTTGCCAAAGGGAAGATGTTTGCCTTGAAGTGGGTTCAGAAGTTTTAGAGTCATTTAAATCCAAAGCTCGCCAGAAAAATGTTTTTCCATTTGGAAACAGCCTCTCCTAAGCACACACAGCTCTCTCTCCAGCCTCTATTCCAGTTAGCCTCTGTCAGCAATGGACACACAACAGTCTATTCAAGCATAGCTGGAAAGATGGACTGACAGCAGATGTGGTGATGCCAGGTCCGTAATGCATACCTGGTCCGTGTAGCTGTGGCAACTGGGTCAGATCCCAATCGGTGATAGTGATGTGAATACCTCTTCAGTGGAGTTACTCCACATTCATACTGGAGTATCTGAGGCCTTGTCTACACTGGCAAGTTTCTGTGCAGTAAAGCAGCTTTCTGCATTGTAACTCCCAAGGTGTACACACTGCCCAGCCACTTAGTGTGCAGAAACTGCGCCATTGCAGCACTGTAAAAAAACCACCCCAACAGGAGGCGTACAGCTTTCTGTGCCAGGGCTCCAGCACACCCTGGTCAATTACAGCGCTGCGATTGGGCTCCAAGAGGTGTCCCACAGTGCCGCTTCTTGCGTCTCTGGTCATTGGTTTGAACTCTACTGCCCTGCCCTCTGGTGACCAACTGCGAGCCCCACCCCTTAAATTCCTTGGGAATTTTGAAAGTCCCCTTCCTGTTTGCTTGGATGCATGCAGTGGTCTCAACGCATCTTTCCAGGTGACCACGCCTGCCCCATGCACCAGGCGATCCCCTGCTTGGAGCAATTCTGAGCTGCTGGACCTTATTCGCATTTGCAGCACTGCGAAGACCATTGTGGATTTTGGTGGCTCGCATGCCAGTCAAGAGTGGACCAAGCCAGGAGGAGGAAATCTTGGAGGACGATGTGGAGGGGGACACAGAGGCAGAGGATGACTCAGAGGCCAGAGATGTATTCAGCCAGGAGCTCTTATCTACCCCAGAGGAGGCTAGCCAGTCACAGCCGTCAGAGCTAGGTGAAGCGCAAACAGGAGAGGAGGCCCCTGGTAAGTGGCTTTGATTTTGGGAATCACTGAATCGAGTTGTTGGGGACAGGAGGGCTGCAGAAAGCAGGCTTGTGTCTGTATGATGCACGTATCACCACGTCTTAGTCTGAGCAGTGGAACAGGGTGTTGATTGACTCCCTCCCTTCACAGGAATCTGCCTCAAATCTCCATGAAACTCTCATGGAGATACTGGGCAATCCATTGCTGTAAGTTCTTTGGCAGAGTTGCTTCATTTCTTGCCCCATTAAGGGTAACTTTCCTGCACCACCGTGCCATCACAGGTGGCGGGGGGAGGGGGCAGGATGACCATTGCTGCATACAGGTGAGCCACATAAGGGCCAGGGCAGAAGCTGCAGTCTTGGAGAAGACCCTCCCTTGATTCTCTGCTCACACTCAGCAGCGAGATATCTTCCATAATGAGCACAGCCTGTAGAAAATATGGGGACAAGAATGATTAAAAGCTCCCCTCCCGCCCAGCGCTGGCTCTCCCTAAGAGCCACATGTCCAGCGTACAGTACAGTCCTGGAACACTGATGTCCCCTGCCCCTGCGGTTACTCACCAGTTTGGGGGTCTTGTGGCTCATGTGTACTTGCCTGGGGTCAGCCAGTTAGCGATAGGTATGTGAATACTGGCTGTGTTTTAAAGCACTGAATCAGTGGTCTGTGTATTGCAAACAATACTGCTTCTGTAAAATGTTGCATTTTGGTTTCACAGAGGTGACCTTGGGAGCCCAACCTCCCTCTTTGTTATCACTGGCTAAATGCCTGCACAGAACTAGAAAGTGGCCACAAAGAACTAAAGAGGACTTTCTGCATGCTGTCATGATGCATACCACGGCCAAAAAACAAGAACTGAAGGAGTGGTGGGACGGCGAGAAGAGGGACTGAAAAGAGAATGTGGTGCGCCCGAATGGATCCATGGAGTGGCTCTTAAACATGATGGAGCACCAAGCGGACATGCTCCAGGCGCTACTAGCACTGCAAACTGAACAGCTCCGCTGTGAAGGGAGGGAGTCAATCAACACCCTCCGCTGCAGTCGCTGTTGCAAAACTCTTTCCCATACGCCCCCCAGACACCTCCAACACACTCTTATCAACCTGGCTTCAGCCTGTACCAGCTGCATTCCACTCCTGCCGTATCACAATCCAGTCCTGTGGACTCCCAGTACCCCCTGCACTCAACACCCTTCCCTCTGCAGTGTAGCCCTGCTGAAGTACACTACCCGCTGCACTCAACACCCGTCCCTCTGCAGTGTAGCCCTGCTGAAGTACACTACCCGCTGCACTGTACTCCAAAGGAGAAGGTTGGATATGATCCCTGGATATACACAAATCTTTAACTAACTCGGGACCCCACCTCATCCTGGGACCTCCCTTCCCCCATCCCCTTCAGTGCTGATGTGTTTTTTTGTTTGTGTCTCTCCTCCCGTTGTCTTTTTTGTTGTTGTTTTTTTTTAACAAAAGAATTGTTTTGGGTTGAATGCAATCTGCCATTAATTAAGAGCAAACAGAGCCCCACAAAGCAACAGGCAATTTTCTTAAACCTTCATATTGCATCATCTGCACTAATCACAATCACCTCCTAGCATTACAAGCACTGCACTCCCGAGCATAGCAACAAATATTAGTGGCTTTCAGCTTCAAATTGCTGCCTCAAGGCATCCCTGATCCTTATGGCCTTGCACTGTGCCTCTTTAACAGCCGTAGTTCAAATTCAGCCTCCAGACACTGAGCCTCAGTGGTCCAGCGCTGAGTAAAGCTTTCACCCTTCCATTCACAAATATTGGAGCATGGAGCATACAGCATGTGGCTATAAGCATAGGAATATTGTCATCGGCCATGTCCAATCTCCCATACAGACATTGCCAGTGGGCTTTTAAATGGCCAAAATCACACTCCACAGTCATTCTATAGTTGCTCAGCCTGTTGTTGAACCGCTCCTTGCTGCTGTCAAAGTGCCCATGTATGGCTTCATAAGCCACGGCATTAAGGGGTAGGCAGGGTCTCCCAGGATCACAATGGGTATTTTGACTTCCCCATGGTGATATTCTGGTCAGGCAAGAAAGTCCCGGCTTGCAGCTTCCTGAACAGGCCAGTGTTCTGAAAGATGCGTGTGTCATGCACCTTTCCAGACCAGCCTGCATTAATAATGTCTATGAAATGCCCATGGTGACCCACAAGCACCTGAAGAACCATAGAGAAATACCCCTTCCAATATATGTACTTGGAGGCTAGGTGGTCAGGTGCCAGAATGCAAATATGCGTGCCATCTGTTGCCCCTCCGCAGTTAGGGAAGCCCATTTGTGCAAGGCCATCTACAATGTCACGCACATTGCCCAGAGTCACAGTCTTTCGGAGCAGGATGCAATTAATGGCCCTGCACACTTCCATCAATACAAGTCCAACAGTCGACTTTCCCACTCCAAACTGGCTAGTGACCGATCAGTAACAGTCTGGAGTAGCCAGTTTGCACAGTGCAATCGCCACATGCTTCTCCAATGGCAGGGCAGCTTTCATTCTCATGTCCTTGAGCCACAGGGCTGGGGTGAACTCATCACACAGTCCCATGAATGTGGCTTTCCTCATTTGAAAATTCTGCAGCCACTGCTTGTCATCCCAGACATGCATAATGATGTCATCTCACCACTCAATGCTTGTTTCCCAAGCCCAAAAGTGGCGTTCCACTGCGGTCAGCACCTCTGTGAAAGCCACAAACAATCTTGTGTCATAGCTGCTATGCGTGGTGAGATCAATGTCGAATTCCTCTTGCTTTTGTAGTTTAAGAAATAACTCCACAGCCACTCGTGATGTGTTAGTGAGAGTTGGTCAACGGTGCAGGATCTATTCCTGTAGACTGGGGTGGCCAACCTGTGGCTCCAGAGCCACATGCAGCTCTTCAGAAGTTAATATGCGGCTCCTTGTATAGGCACCGACTCCGGGGCTGGAGCTACAGGCACCAACTTTCCAATGGCAGGGCAGCTTTCATTCTCATGTCCTTTCCAACTTTCCAATGTGCCGGGAGGTGCTCACTGCTCAATCCCTGACTCTGCCACAGGTCCTGCCCCCACTATACCCCTTCCCGCCCCCTCCCCTGAGCCTGCCGTGCCCTCGCTCCTCCTCCCCCAGAGCCTCCTGCACGCCACGAAACAGCTAATCAGGAGATGCAGGGAGAGAGGAGGAGGTGCTGATCAGTGGGGCTACCGGTGGGCAAGAGGTGCTGGAAGTGTGGGAGGGGCTGCTGGGGGGCTGCTGATGCATCATTGTGGCTCTTTGGCAATGTACATTGGCAAATTCTGGCTCCTTCTCAGGCTCAGGTTGGTCACCCCGCTGTAGACTGAAAATGCCGAGTGCGCAGTACACAAACTGTTGAAAGATGGTGCCAAATGCAGACGGAAGCACAGGGATTGCTGGGATGCAAAGCAATGCATCATGGGGCATTGGGACAGGATGCCCCACGGCCCCCTTCGCCTTCCCACAACTCTTAGCAGCAGAAGAGAAAGAGATGCTCTGTGGAATAGCTGCCCAGAGTGCACTGCTCTGAATACTGCTGCAAGTGCGAACATGCTATTGCGCAGGCAGCTGTCAGTGTGAACACACAACAGCAGTTTCCCTTCAGCGCTCTCTGAGCAGTGCTGTAACTCTGCCAGTGTAGACATACCCTGAGATCAGACTGTGGCCTGGGTCCTGCCCAGTGCTCTCAGCAGTTTAACTGCTTGCATGGAGGGTTTTTTGCTGTTTAGATGACAAGGAGTGACAGCATTCTCTGGGCTCCTTTACAGAACAGACACTGTCACACATGGCTCTTCTCAGCTTCTTACAGCAGCCAGTCATTGCACTTATCACAGAGCAACCTTGCCCCCCCACCCACTTACTAAACAGCTCGCTGCTGGGAGCTAGAGGCAGGCAGGGGTTAAAGTAGATTGAAATGGGATGCGAAGCGTTCACCTAGCCAGCCAAAGTAGATGAGGGGGGCCTCCCTTGCACTCTGGCAGAGAAGGGTGTATGCTACATTGATGACATCTTCATCATCTGGACCCATGAGAAGGAGGCCCTTGAGAAATTCCACCAGGATTTCAACGATTTCCACCCCACTATCAACTTCAGCCTGGACCAGTTCACACAAGGGATCCACTTCCTTGACACTACAGTGCTAAGAAGTGATGGTCCCATAAACACCACCCTATACCTTACTCTGTAGTACTCCATAAGCTGGTCACTGGAGACATGCGCCTCGCTAGGAATCAGAACACATTTATTGCAGCTGTTGGCTGTAGCAACCACACCTGCTCAGCAATTTTACAGGAGGCAATTTATAGCTTTAATCTGTGGGCAATAAGAAGTAGCATGAGAAACGGCTGCTAAGAATAGCTCTCATTTACCTTGATGACATGAACCAAAACAGCCCTAATTCTAGTAGCCTCCATAGGCTGATCAACGTGACTCAGTGTTCAAAATTAAAAAATACCTTGATAAATGTGGTTGAAAATTGCTTTCTTTCCCAAAAGAGCAATATGCCTCCACTTCCACCCCAGGGGCACATTTCGTAGGTGAGCAAACAGTTAAGCCCCACAACACCCTTGTGAAGTTTCTGTGGTTGAATGGGCTTCTCCCAGTTGTGTAGAGAGGTAAATTGAGTGTGGAGAAGTTGGGTCCACACTTCCAAAAGCATTCATTAAGTTTGGGTGCCTGGCTTGAGCCACCTAGGTCCTCGTTCTCTGAGCCGCCAAGTGGGCACTCAGCACTGCTGACAAATCAGGGCCTAGCTATTGGGTGGACAACCAGCAATGAAGGTACCCCAAATCAGTAGGCACATGAAGCAAACTGTTCCCCCAGATTTCCCAGCATGACAGTGGCAGAGCTACTTCCCAGCACCTGCTTGACACTAGCTAGAATTACAGCTCATCAACAGCAATGATGGATGTGAGTCTTTTTATCTTGCTTCCCCACTGGGTTGATTAAAGTTGTGTTGCTAAAATGAGAGCGTGTTAGACACACAGAGAAAATACATCTTAGAAATGCAAATAGTGTAGATGCCTGAGGGCTTCTCTGGCTATAGTATACACACTTGAAGGCAGCACCTGCATTGTATGAATGCACATTATAGTCGAAGAAGGGCTTGCATCAGTGAGATCTCCAACAGCTCCCTTCGTTCTGTGTAGGATAGTGTGCTATGATAGCCCAGCGGCTAGCTGCTCACTGCAATGCTGCTGGGCTTTGAAGGACTAATTTAAATAATTAATGCTGCTTGATAAGATACACCATGTTCTCTTCACCAAATTGCACACTACCCCTCATCCCCATTGCAGACATGCTTCCTTTGGGCCCCCTGTCCCTGCGATAAAGATAAGGGACCTACAAAAAGCTGCAGCTGTTTCATGTTACAAGAAAGAGCCATTTAATCTATCCACGGCAGAGATAATAGTAATTGATCTTGAATACCCTGGGTCCTGGTAACTCAGTACAAACAGTTAGCTGGGAGGGAGGCTTCTGTTTCTATTTGGATTGAATTTAGTATTTACAGGATTAAATAAAAGTCTCTGGCCATAGTAGCCAGCACAGTGGGATCTGGCCCCAGCTGGTGACTGTGGGCCCTGCTGCAGGACAGACAACCACAAGTAATGAATATAAGCAAACAGTTCTGAAGATGATTCCCCTTGGGAGAACCACATGGTGTTATTTAATGCGGCAGTAAGCAAATCTCCCATTTGCTGGTTAACAAAGAAAGAATGTTCCTATCAGATGATATTTCAAAGCTCAGTTTCAGATGGAATTTTCCCAGAGTGGCTGTATCTGCATCTTTTGACTGCACTCTCTGTGAGCAGCATGGGACCCAAGCCTCAGTGGTTCTCCACCTATTTAGCATTCTGGGCTGCATATGCAGACTGCATCCAATACTATCTGTATGGCCCTGAGGAGGTCACATGGGCTGCCAGTTGAGAACCACTGCATCAGAACCTCAGATATATTTAGGCTCTTTGTTTCATAGGATATTAGGGTTGGAAGGCACCTCAACAGATCATCTAGTCCAACCTGCTGCTCAAAGCAGAACCAATTCCCTGACAGATTTTTGCCCCAGATTGCCCCCTGAAGGATTGAACTCACAACCCTGGGTTTAGCAGGCCAATGCTCAAACCACCAAGCTATCCCACCCCCACTTTCCACTGAGTTCAGGGGAAGTTAGGACCCTAAATATCGTTGAGACTCAGGACCCCAGGGGTTGTTGCAGAGAGGCTAAGAAAGTTCCATTTCCCCTTTCAGCACCATCCTCCCAGCTATGGCACCGTGGAAGTTTCTCTCTTAGACCTGGGCTGGAGGCAAAGGCAGCAATCCTGAGGGAAGGATGGGAGCACAATAGCAAGAATCTCTCTAGCTATAGTGAGGCCAGTCCATGCCCGTGTGCTAGGCACCTGATCCAGTGTTCCCTGCAGTCAATAGGAGCCCTTCTGTTGACTTGAGTGGGCACTGGCCTGGCCTAGCAGCGCCTTGGTGCTGAACAGCATATAGGGTAGGCTGTGCGATATTCTTTGACTGCAAGAATGGGAACCGCTAGGCCAATTGTTTTAAGAAGCGAGTGGGAGGGGCCATGCAATGACTGTGCTCTGGAAAAGCATTATGGGGTCTAATGCCCCCAAGTATTCTGCTGTTTCAAAGAGGGGCTGGTGCTTCAGTGCAGACAACAAACCTGGGGGCCATGGAGTACTCCCTAATGCATCAGTGTCAAGGTCCATCAAGAGCCTCACTGAGCGTGCGTGTACGGGAGGCAGGGCAAGCGCCCAGGCCAGAAGTCTAGCTGAAATATAGGTGGAGAACACGAGCCCCTGCTCAGAATGTTAGGTACCCATGCTCACCCTGCCTATGGGTATTCTTGTACTGGGCCAGGTCCTCCTCTGGGGCTAAGGAGCACAAAGCACAATTCAAGGAGGAACGCTAAGCCCATCTCTGCACTCCTCTCTTACTAGGGTACATTAATCTAACTTGTGCTGATGGCTAACAACATCAGGGGGCCATGCCTGCAACTGGGGTAATGGTGCCACTGTTCCTCCCGAGGTGCCCAGGTTCTCAGTGGGAGGGAGATCTATGCAGGGATGTCTGTCCAGGCCCTGCTTTGACTGCTGATCTCATGCATGGGGGTTACCTCTCAAGGCTCTGCGCTCAGGTTCTGCACAAAACAGATGCACTAGGGGATGGTTATGGCAGATAACACTAAGCTGGGGGAAGAGGTAGATACGCTGGAGGGTAGGGATAAGTTCCACAGTGACCTAGACAATTAGAGGCTTGGGCCAAAGAAACCTGATGAGGTTCAACAAGGACAAGCGCAGAGTCCTGCACTTAGAACAGAAGAATCCATGTACTGTTACAGACTAGGGACCAAATGGCTAAGCAGCAGTTCTGCAGAAAAGGACCTAAGGGTTACAGTGGATGAGCAGTGGATATGAGTCAGCAGTGTGCCCTTGTTGCCAAGAAGGCTAATGGTTTATTGTGCTGTATTAGTGGAGCATTGCCAGCAGATCACAGGAAGTGATTATTCCCCTCTATTCGGCACTGGTGAGGCCACACCTGGAGTATTGTGTCCAGTTTTTGTCCCCCACTACAGAAGGGATTTGGACAAACTGGAAGAGTCCGGTGGAGGGCAATGAAAATTATTAGGGGGCTGGAGCACATGACTTATGAGGAGAGGTTGAGGAACTGGGAATTATTAGTCTGCAGAAGAGAAGAATGAGGGGGATTTGATAGTAGCCTTCAACTACCTGAAGGGGGTTTCCAATGGATGGGAGCTAGGCTGTTCTGAATAGTGGCAGATGATAGAACAAGGAGTAATGGTCTCAAGTTGCTGTGTGGGAGGTTTAGATTGGATATTGGAAACACTATTTCACTAGGAGGGTGTTGAAGCACTGGAATGCGGTTCAGGGGTCGCTCCAGGACCCAGCACATCAGGCGCGTGCTTGGGGCGGCATGCCGCAGGGGGTGCTCTGCCAGTTGCCAGGAGGCGGCAGCAGGCCAGCCTTTGGCGGCATGCCTGCGGAGGGTCCGCTGGTCCCGCGGCTCTGGTGGACTCCCATAGGCGTCCCTGCGGAGGGTCCGCTGGTCCACAGCTTCGGTGGAGCCACGAACCAGCGGACCCTCCGCAGGCACGCCTGTGGGAGGTCCACTGGCCCTGGCGGCGACCAGCAGAGCACCGCCCCGCGGCATGCCTCCGTGCTTAGCGGAGCGAAATGTCTCAAGCCGCCCCTGAATGGGTTACCTAGGGAGGTGGTGGACTCTCCTTCCTTAGAGGTTTTTACAGCCTGGCTTGACAAAGCCCTGGCTGGGATGATTTAGTTGGTGTTGGTCCTGCTTTGAGCAGGGGGTTGGACTAGATGACTTCCTGAGGTCTCTTCCAACTCTCATCTTCTATGAGTCTAAGAGACCTTCAGCTACAGCAGTGGTCTCCAACCTTTTTACACCCAAGATCACTTTTTGAATCTATGGGAAAATCAGGATCAACACTGTGCCTTCCCTGGGGCCCCATCCCTTCCCTAAAGCCCGACCCCGCTCACTCCATCCCCTCCGTGTCACTTGCTCTCCCCCACCCTCACTTACTTTCAGCAGGCTGGGGCAGGGGATTGGGGTTTGGGAGGGGTTGCAGGCTCTGGGCTGGGGACAAGGGG
The DNA here is from genome assembly GCF_003597395.2 of Chelonoidis abingdonii. Taxonomy (NCBI): domain Eukaryota; kingdom Metazoa; phylum Chordata; order Testudines; family Testudinidae; genus Chelonoidis; species Chelonoidis abingdonii. Next base: position 1,984,177 of record NC_133773.1, on the reverse strand, counting down.
TTTGCAGTGTGAGAGGAGGCTCTGGGCTGAGCCTGGGGCAGGGGGTTCAGGTGCAGGAGGAGGTTTTGGGCTGTGGCAGAGTGTTGGGGTGCAGGAGGGAGTGCAGGGTTCAGGCTTTGGGAGGGAGTTTGGGTGCAGGACAGGCTCTGGGCTGGGGAAGAGTATTGGGGTGGAGGAGGGGGTACAGGGTGCTGGCTCTGGGAGGGGGTTCAGGGCTGGGGCAAGGGGATGGGGTGCAGGAGTGGGTATGGGGTGCTGGCTCTGGGAGGGGCCTCAAGGTGACTTTTGGGGTGCAGGAAGGGTTATGCAGTGCTGGCTCTAGGAGGGAGTTCATGGATGGGGGTTGGGGTGCAGCCTCCTGCCGGGCAGCACATACCTCCCGTGACTCCCAGTTGGCGGAGGACGCAGCAAGGCTAAGGCAGGCTCCCTGCCTACTCTGCCCTCATATTGCTCCAGGAAGGGGCCAATGCACCCCTGCAGCCTCTGGGGTGGGGAGGGCGGGGGTCATGTGGCTCTGTGCGCGGCCCCTCTCTGCAAGCACCACACCCGCAGCTCTCCTGGCCAATGGGAGCTGCAGGGCGGTGCTTGCAGGCAGGAGCAGCGTGCACGGAGGGAGACCTCTGCCCCCCCTTCCCCCAGGGCCACCAGACTGCAGTGACCACTTCTGAGAGTGGTGTGGGGCTGGGGTAGCCTTAGGCAGCCACACTGCCCTGCTGCCAGAGATCGCGATTGACTGGTTGGTGACATTTGAGAGGCCAGGCAATAACCCAGAATCAGCCCAGCCCCTGTGCATTGGCAAGAGAGGCACGAGCTGTTTGAAAGCCCTTTCAATGTCATTGTCACAGGTTCCTCCTGGAGCTGGAAATACTCAAGACACAGGCCTGCCCAGGATCCTGCCTTGGATAAATAGCCTCCTATGGGCAGAGGCAACACCAGCACTCAGATGCTCAGCTCTCACTCTGCTCATGCATAGGCAAAGCCCACTGAAGTCAATGGGACTCTAGCTGGAACAGGAGCTGAGAAAGGCCAGTGACTATTGGCCTTGAGGGTGGGCAAAGGGCTGTGATTTATGGGGTGTGACTCCTAGAAGCCACACTGGTGTCAGGATGTGATGTCCTATCAGGACGACCGTTTCCAGTGACGGGATGTTTGAATTGGAGGACATCAAAGGCACCAGGGCCTGCGTTAGAAGAGTTATTAGTACAGAAAGGCTAATGGGCATCTTCCGTGAGGTCTTTGTTAGACTCATTGCACTGAGAACTGAACAGCTGATGTGATGTGTCCGGCTCCGGCCCCTGCAGCAGAACAGCTGTATCTCTCCAGTGCTGGGCTTGCCCTGCTCAGGTGTGCACAGAGGAGCCTGCCTGGCTGTGCTGTGGTGGTGGGGCTGCACGTTAACATGGCCAGAGCTCTAATTCCTCCAGGGGGCATTGTGGGTACGTTGCAGCATGACTCACGCTGGGGTCTTTCATACGTGCCACTGGGCTTGCTGCTCCTCTTCCACATGGGCCTTCCACAGGAGATGGGGAAACACTGCAGGGTTTGCCAACCTGTGGCTGAGCCTCAAGCAATTATCAAACAAAGCTTGTCTCTGCCCCATCCAGGTGCACAGGACTCACCCTGGCAGCAGGACCACCACCTCCCGGCACTACAGCCGGCATGTTCCTAGGGGGCGCAAGGAGCCCTGGCTTACGTGACTAGCAACACTTCCAAGCAGGCATGTCTTTTCCCCCGTCAGAGCCCTCAGATGGGGCTATTGTGCACAGCGCCACAAGCACTTCAGATTTTCCACATTGTTTCTCTTTCTGGCCACAGTGCTCAGTGAGGCACCATTTTCAGTGGCTCACTAGAATATTAATGACAAGCAAACAGAGAGCAAATCACTCTCTAGAGTGTATTCAATTTGTATTTCATAGCCTGGCATTGTACCAAATCATGCACCGGATGGGCCATAACTCCTCAGCCACAAGCTGTTTCCTTTGCTCTGTAGCTGTCACCTTCTTTACACAGCCAGTAACAATGCAGCTTTCCAAAGCCTCCTCTACCACAGGTTTAGTACCCTACTGGTCCCCACCGTTACTACTACTGAGGCAGATCCCAGGCGGTAGCAACCATTGGAGTGATTGTGTAGACATCAGACAAGGTGCCAGCAGCCATTGGTGTTCTGAACGCCCATGTCCCCTAGATAGGGTGACCAGACAGCAAGTGTGAAAAATTGGGACGGGGGAGGGAGGGGTAATAGGAGCCTATATAAGAAAAAGACCCCAAAATCAGGACTGTCCCTATAAGATCGGGACATCTGGTCACCCTCCCCCTAGACCAGTTCTGGGCAGGAGCAGATGACCTAGTGGCTAAGATGCAAACAGCCAGCGAACACTGGCGCTCCTGGCATTGCTAGCACTAATGGAGCAGAACTGGTGGTAGCAACAGTGTGAAATTTACAGAAAATTGGGTTAGTGTAGACACCCCTTGTTAGAGAGCTTACTCCTTCACTCTCACCCTTCCCTGGTACTTCTCGCATGAACAGAGAGCAGCAATACCCGAAGTCCGAAGGTGCAAACAATTCAATGTTTATTGGGGTGAACTTCCAGCAAGCTTAAATTCAAGTTCCTTATTCCTTCTTTTCGAATCCCAACTTACTTTCTGTTTGCCCCTAATTTATATAGTAATATTTTCAGCTATACCTTAACCAATCATTCTACTAAAATTTACCTAACCAATCCTAACGTATTGTAACATGATTAGCTAACCAATTATATCCCACAACCTTAATTAGTTTACACCTAGCAAAATTAATTATACAGCAGACAGAAACAATCACAGAACCAGACAGAGACCTTGCAAATAAACATACAAAACAATACAGAAGTGAGGATTTCACAACTACATCTATACAGACATAAGGGTCTCACAACTACATCTATACAGACATAAGAGTTTTCCAGCTGTGTCTATTAATAAGTAAGTTCTTACCAGACAGAAAACTATCAAAATAAATTTCCTTTCACATCTCCTAAGCTCTTCCCTTTCTCTGGAGGTGATAGATCGGATCACCTTCCTAACAGCCCCAAATTGCCTTATTTCAATGTGACTAGTCTGGAATGTGAAGATGTGACCATACATTTCCCAGTGTATGGCTGCTTAGCTGAAGAACTAGGCCTCAGACTGTCACAGTAAGAAAAGGCCATTACACAAACAGTGATTTTTGATTCTTTCTTTTATACTTCTATAACTAGCTAAGTGATAAGAAAACACCTAAATTCTTAAAGTATAGACCTTTGCAGACAGGCCTGAATAGCTATATCGTAACACCCCTCCAGAAGCCAGGTGTTCTTCAGTGTTGCCCTTAATATGATGCAGAAAGCACTCGGGGTCATATGGGACTGCACTGTCTAGTTTCCTGCTATTGTTACCAAATGTTTCAGAGAGGAGAAAGGAACCAATGATAAGGGATGGTTTAAATCAATAAACTTTTGCCATTCTAAGGCAGCAGAAGGGACACCAAGAGCCAGACTGCAGCCATTTTGTCTGATGAGGAGGCTGAAGGGAGCAGCAGTCCCATCTTGCACATACAACCGTCTCTGCATTCCCAGGGGGCTGAAGGGGAGAGAATAGTTTGGGAAGAGAAATGGCCACATGCCTACAGTATACTGCCCCTCTAACAAGTTGTCACTATTTGCTCTGCTGGAGATATACATGAGATCAATAAAAGCAGGCTGCAACGGGGGCCCACTGCAGCACTACAATTATATCCCTGCCTCAGTTTCCCCTAATGGACTTTCAATAAGTCCAATGAGGTTGATGTATATTGAAGTGCCCCTTCAGGGATCTAGCTTATTTAACCCAAAGATGAAACATTACACAGACAGGCCTCAACCCCAGCATCCCCAACATCCTTGGTCCAAACCCCCATAAGTCCAAGTCCCTTACCAGAGAGGCCCTCTTGACCCAAAAACCTCTTCTGGTGCCAGGGCCTCTTGCCATCAGCTGGGGAAGTCTCTCTCTTCTTGGGTGAAGATCCCCACAGAGATCACACGATGACACCCCTTCCTCAGGACAGAACTGGGGGCTCCTGTATCCTTCCATTGGAGCTCCTCCCTTGCATAGCCTCACCCACCTAGGAGCACTCTTCCTTAGTTTCCTGTCCTGGAACTTGAGACCATTGCTCCTTGTTCTGTCATCTGCCACCAGGTCCCCTGAGAAGCCCTCCCCTTGGGGGCTCTCTCCTTCTGCACACTGGGAACTGGTCCTCTCCCCAGGAGCCCTGATCTCTAGGTAGACCCACTGGGTGTAGCTTCCTATCCAGCTCCACAGGAGCTCTTTCCTCAGGTGCTCCCTCCCTGCGTTCTCTCCTGCCAAGCACACAGAGCAGAAGTTAATTAATTCTGAGTTATCCCCAGATGGATCTGGACTGGCTCGTTCTCTTCAGCAGAGCCTGTCACAGGTAGGCCGAGCACCTGGCCACCTCAGGGGCCAGCTACCCTGTGACCCAGGCTCTGTGGGAACAGAGGGGGAGATTTCTTACCAGGATGTAGGAAAACCATGGCTAATATATTAATGTGGCTGAGAGAGGAAACAGCCGCTCTCCCTTCATAGAATCATAGACTATCAGGGTTGGAAGGGACCTCAGGAGGTATCTAGTCCAACTCCCTGCTCAAAGTAGGACCAGTTCCCAACTAAATCATCCCAGCCAGGCCTTTGTCAAGCCTGACCTTAAAAACCTCTAAAGGAGGAGATTCCACCACCTCCCTAGGTAACTCATTCCAGTGCTTCACTACTCTCCAAGTGAAAAAGTTTTTCCTAATATCCAATTCCTTCAGCCTCCCCTCATAAGTCATGTGCTCCAGCCCCGTAATCATTTCTGTTGCCCTCTGCTGGACTCTTTCCAATTTTTCCACATTCTTCTTGTAGAGTGGGGCCCAAAACTGGACACAGTACTTCAGAGATGAGGCCTCACCAATGTCGAATAGAGGGGAATGATCATGTCCCTCGATCTGCTGGCGAATATCCCTACTTATACAGCCCAAAATGCCATTAGCCTTCTTGGCAACAAAGGCACACTGTCGACTCATATCCAGCTTCTCATCCACTGTAACCCTAGATCCTTTTCTGCAGAACTTGCTGCCTAGCATTCGGTCCCTAGTCTGTAACAGTGAATGGGATTCTTCCATCCTAAGTGCAGGACTCTGCACTTGTCCTTGTTGAACCTCATCAGGTTTCTTTCGGCCCAGTCCTCTAATTTGTCTAGGTCTCTCTGTATCCTATCCCTACCCTCCAGCGTATCTATCACTCCTCCCAGTTTAGTGTCATCTGCAAACTTGCTGAGAGTGCAGTCCACACCATCCTCCAGATCATTAATGAAGATATTGAACAAAACTGGCCCCAGGACCGACCCTTGGGGCACTCCGCTTGAAACTGGCTGCCAACTAGACATGGAGCCGTTGATCCTCACCGTTGAGCCTGACGATCTAGCCAGCTTTCTATCCACCTTATAGTCCATCATCAGCCAAGAGGTACTTCTTTAACTTGCTGGGCAAGATACTGTGGGAGACCAGTATCAAAAGCTTTGCTAAAGTCAAGGATAAGCACATCCACTGCTTTCTCCCTCATCCACAGACCCCAGTTATCTCCTCATAGAAGGCAATTAGTTAGTCAGGCATGACTTGCCCTTGGTGAATCCATGCTGACTGTTCCTGATCACTTTCCTCTCCTCTAAGGCCTGGTCGCTTACCGCTATTGGCGTATAAACCGATTTTAACGCATCGTCTAAACCGATTTAACGAATGTACCCGTCCAGCACAACGATGTCCTCATAATCGATAGAAAGGGCTACCTTAAATCGGTTTTCTGTACTCCTCCCCAACGAGAGGAGTAGCGCTAAAATCGGTATTACCATATCGGATTAGGGTTAGTGTGGCCGCAAATCGACGGTATTGGCCTCTGGGCGGTATCCCACAGTGCTCCACTGTGACCGCTCTGGACAGCAATCTGAACTCGGATGCAGTGGCCAGGTAGACAGGAAAAGCCCCGCGAACTTTTGAATTTCATTTCCTGTTTGCCAGCGTGGAGCTCTGATCAGCACGGGTGGCGATGCAGTCCCAAATCCAAAAAGAGCTCCAGCATGGACCGTACGGGAGATACTGGATCTGATCGCTGTATTGGGGAGACAAATCTGTTCTATCAGAGCTCCGTTACAGAAGACGAAATGCCAAAGCATTTGAAAAAATCTCCAGGCTATGATACAGAGGTCCACAGCACAGTGCTGTGTGACAAGCGTAACGGAAAGCCAAAGAATCAAATGGACGCTCATGGAGGGAGGGAGGGGGTACTGAGGACTCCAGCTATCCCACAGTCCCGCAGTCTCCGAAATCATTTGCATTCTTGGCTGAGCTCCCAATGCCTGTAGGGTCAAACACATTGTCCGGGGTGGTTCAGGGTCTATCTCGTCAATTTACCATCCCTCCCCCCCGTGAAAGAAAAGGGGAAAAAATCGTTTCTTGACTTTTTATATGTCACCCTATGTCTACTGCATGCTGCTGGTAGACACGGTGCTGCAGCAGTGAAACAGCAGCATCCCTCTCCTCCTTCCCTCCTGGTGGCAGACGGTACAGTGCAGTAGGACTGATAGCCGTCCTGGGTCATCATCATCAGCCCGTGAGTGCTCCTGGCTGGCCTCAGGTGAGGCCGGCCGGGGGCGCCTGGGTAAAAATAGGAATGATTCCCTGGTCATTCCCAGTAGATGGTACAGAATGGCTGGTAACGTCCTCATCATAGCAAACTGGGGGGCTGAGCTCCATCAGCCCCCCCCTTTCATGTGTAAAGAAAAGATTCTGTACTGCCTGGACTATCATAGCAGCGGGATGCTGGGCTCCTCTCCCTGCACCGCTTAATGTCCTGCCTGGACTATCATAGCAGCTGGAGGGCTATCTCCCCCTCTTTTTATCTCAGTAACAAGTCACTGTTTCTTATTCCTGCATTCTTTATTACTTCATCACACAAATGGGGGGACACTGCCACACTAGCCCAGGAAGGTTTGGGGAGGAGGGAAGCAACGGGTGGGGTTTCTGCAGGGACACCCCCTAGAATGCCATGCAGCTCATCATTAATGCAGGATCTGACACGGAGCGGCTGTGCTCTCTGATTCTCTGATACACTGGTTGTCTAGTACACTTGCCCCATATTCTAGGCAGGATTGACTCTATTTTTAGATACCATAAAGGAGGGATTGACTCTGGGGGTCATTCCCATTTTTGTCTTTGCGCCCCCGGCCGACCTCAGCCAGGGGCACCCATGACAGCAGCAGACAGTACAGAACGACAGATAACTGTCATCTCATTGCCAATTTACAATGGCAGCAAACGGTAGAGAACGACTGATAACCATCTCTGCTGTCATGCAAAGGCAAATGAATGCTGCTGTGTAGCGCTGCACTATTGCCTCTGTCAGCGGCATCGAGTACACATACAATGACAGTAAAAAAAGGCTGAACGGGCTCCACAGTTGCCGTGCTATGGCGTCTGCCAGGGCAATCCAGGGAAAAAGGGCGCAAAATGATTGTCTGCTGTTGCTTTCCCGGAGGAAGGAATGACTGACGACATTTACCCAGAACCACCTGCGACAATGATTTTTGCCCCATCATGCATTGGGATCTCAACCCAGAATTCCAAGGGGCAGGGGAGACTGCAGGAACTATGGGATAGCTATGGGATAGCTATCCACAGTGCAACGCTCCAGAAATTGACACTAGCCTCGGACCATGGACGCACACCGCCGAATTAATGTGCTTTGTGTGGCCGCGTGCACTCGACTTTATACATTCTGTTTTACAAAACCGGTTTATGTAAAATCGGAATAATCCCGTAGTGTAGACGTACCCTAAGTGCTTCAGAAGTGATTCCTTGAGGACCTGCTCCATGATTTTTCCAGGGACTGAGGTGAGGCTGACTGGCCTGTGGTTCCCTGGATCTGCCTCCTTTCCTTTTTAAAATATGGGCACTAAATTAGCCTTCTCCCCACAGAGCCCAAAGGTGTCTCTAGCAGCAATGCTGAGATTTAGAACTCCCTCCTGGAGGCCACCTCAGACCACAGTGACCCTACAAAGCACAGGACATGCAGCACCAAACACCCTGTCGCAGCCTGATTGCCCGGTCAGTTGCTATAGCAAGACCATTCCCAAATGAAAATTGGCTCCCCCCCCCGCCCCCCACGCACACACATCAACAGTGGGGTTTTGCCACAGCTTTGGTACTCATTAGTGACTCCTGACTGAGAGACTTGCCCACCTCCATCCTGGCATTTCTAGGGCTCCCCATTGCCCTAGGGTAGGAAGGCACCAGCTCCCCTTTAGTGAAACACAAAAAGTTACTCCTGACATCTCCAGTCATTGAAAGCCAGATGTGGACTCTGCCTTTCTCCTGTGACCAGGCCCCATGTGGAGTGCCGGGATTCATGAGCAGCTGGGCAGGGGCAAATGCAATGGCAGACTGGCTGGTGACTTTCCCTCACGGTTGGTGCTTGGCATTGTGCCCGTCCTCCACCCTGACTTCCCTCTACAGGCTGGCACCTCACCTGTGGGACTAGAACAGCATATGTGACACAGCCTGCAGGTGGGAAGGGCTCTGGCTTCACTCTCCTCTGCCCTGAATTATTTGGCCCCTGTCTTTGACAGGCTGCTTGTTTGAGATTGGCCTGGCCTGATTCTCTCCCTGCACTACCCATGCTAGCAAGCTCAGCACAGCTTTGTCCAACAGTACTGTCTGCAGGTGGCTGCAGCTGGCTCTTCAGTACACATGGTACCTCAAGGCTTACAAATAAATCTGCCCCCTTTTTCAGCCTACGCCAGTCCAGCATCTGCCCTATGGACTATCCAGCAGGCTGTCACTTCCTTGTGTGGCATTTGTCCACTTCTGTGTTAGGCTGAGAAATCATTGGCTTTCCATCAGAGGGCTAACAGTGCTGATTGCAGGCAGAATGGGTCAGGGCATGGGGGTGCCCATTTTTCCAGGACCCCCCAATTGGCTGGGGCCCCTGGGCATAGGCCCCATTGGCCCAGCGACTAATCTGCCACTGATCTCTCACTGGTGTTTTAGCAGAATTGGTGTTGGCGTGGGGTTTGGTCTCCTTCCCTCCCACCAGTGCTTAATCTGTAATGAAACAGGCACCGGGGCTCAAGCAATTTTTTTACATTCATAACTGTTGCAGCAAGCCTAGAGGTGCTGGGGGCTGTGAACTGCCAAGCCCAGAGGTGCCTGGGCTCAGCCCTGGCAAGCCCTGGCACAAATTAAGCACTGCCCCCTCCCCTCCCCTCCCCTTCATGCTGTTTTACTGCAGACATCTTACGAGATTTTCTAGGCTGAACACCTAGTGCAGTGCAATTCATACTGTACCCTCAGGGCTTCTCTTGGGTGGTGAGATGCGCTTTATATATAAAAAGATCATAGCGGAGGATCATAGCTACCACTCCATATACACAATGATACAGACCCCACTCTGATGTCTCAGAGAACAAATGCTGTACCTTGTTCTCTAACTCGGTGAGCCTCCAGAAATCTTTCACTCACTTTCCCTTTCATCCTCCCCATGAGCTCCTCTTCCCAGGGCTACTCAGAAGATTCAGGGGGCCGGGGGTCTTCGGTGGCGGGGGGTCTACGCCGCCGAAGACCCAGCACTTCAGCGGCAGGTCCTGGGGTGGAAGGACCCCCTGCTGCCGAATTGCCGACAACGACCTGGGGTGGAAGAAGGTCCGGGGCCCTCGGAGCGAGTGAAGGACCCTGCTCCAGGCCCTGAAAAACTCTCTTGGGGGCCCCTGAGGGGCCCAGGGCAAATTGCCCCACTTGCCCCGCCCCCCGGGCAGCCCTGCCTTTTCCCACCCCTCATTCGAGTGCAAGCCTGGTTGGCCCATATTCTAGCATGTGCCAGCAAATCTGGGCTTTCTAGCCTGGCTGTTAGATTGGGTGGCCAGTTAGTTTTGCCTTACACGGAGCCAGTTGTTGGCAGGATTACCATCATTTATGTGCATGAAGAAGCCATCTCTGCTTAGCCCAGACCACCCCTGCTCCCCTTACAGAAAGTGTTTGCTTCGCCTTCACATCACGTGAACCCTGAGGGGCAGATTTTATTAAAACACTGCCTGAGGCCACGAGGATAGATGATGTAGAGACAGCATAGCCAGGTAAGAAGAGAGGAGTTTTCCCGGCTTCCCACTGCACACTAAGTACCTGGTGCAAATCCCAGTGAAGTACAGTATTTGGGAGAGGCTTTCAGAACTGGAAAGGCTCACATTGACTTCAGCTAGCTTTGGATCAGGCCCCGGTGCCTGACAGTCCGTCCCTCCTGCCCCCACACCGACTAATCAGCTTCCACCTGGAAGAGAAGCAGCTGGCAGTTGTGCGGGTGGAGATGACAGCGGCGCCATTAGCATGAAGCCAACATCTCACAATCCAGTGAACCCCCCTCACCTGAATGACCTTCGTCCTATAAAATCAAGCTTTGCGCTGATGGGAATGGGGCATTTCTCAGCCCCTTGGCACAATAACAGAACATCTTAAAATGGATCATAACAGCCCGAACTGATCTTATTATGCCCCATCTCCAAAGCACTCTGTCTTTCATTTCTGAATCATGTAAATAGCAGCACATCTATGGAGCTGGTGAAGGGTATAGGATAAGTCTCCAAGTGTTAACAACACTAGAACTGAATGTTCACTTAGGAAGCGATCAGATCTTCAGATTGGATCCTGTTGGGGTTTTAGCACCTGATCATCCCACCTGGGAACACTAGTGTGAACTAGACAGGAGTGTTCCTTGGGAAATAAATGAGGGCGAGAGAGAGAGAGAGAGATATCGTGACACAAAAGCATAGCCAAAACCTTTGTAATCAGATTGTGAGGGTTCCCTGGGCTAACGCCAATGAGCGGGGTTATATGGGGAGCTAAGCAGACTCCATTTTAACCTCCTGGGTTCCTAGTTCTCCTGCAAAAACCTCCCTTTTAAAAAAAAATGTACTACCCTGGTGCAGGCATGTTGTTTTCTTGGCTAGGTAATGCTATTTGTAGTGGTAGGCACCATGGGAAACCAGCTGTGCAGCCCCTGTTAGTGACCAAGAGGGCAGATGACATTTGTCTGCGAGGGATGGGAACATGTGGTTACTGTGTTACCAACCGCACATCAAAACTTGCCTTCAGAGATCGTTTCTCTTTGACTTGGAGCACCGAGTACCATTTGCTCCAATGAGTGCAAACAATCATTCTCAGACCATATTGATAGAGTGCAGCAACGAATAGGTGAGATTTCACAGCATGACATACTCTCCCAGTGGACATGCTTGACTGGAGGCACTCAACCTTGGCCTTACTCTGGTCCCATTGATCAAGTCTCATTAACTTCAATGGGAGCAGCATGAGGCCAGCAGTAAATGCTGCTGAAAATTCTGCCTTTTCCTTATGGTGAAGTAAGTTAAGAGCCTTGGGTGCAGAATTTGGAATACAACTTTTGTTACAATTAATAGGAGAAATGCCAATGTATGGCACTGAAAATTTGCCCTATTGCACAAAGACCTAATTGAGATCATGGCTAGGCCGGGATGTGTACTTGAGTTATGCTGGAATTCAGATTTGTAGAGGTGTTTGGATTCAGTGAATGCTCATTTACACAAAAGTAAACACACCAGATAACCACATGATTAACAGCATCCCACTGAAATTCATCATTCGTAAGTCTCATGCCCCGTAACATTAACACAGTCTGCCATGTGGCACGTTTAAGCATAGCAATTAGAGAATAGATGTTCAGATAAGCTAATAAAACAGTTATTGGGCTCAGAAGTAAAAGGGTGAAACTCTCTGGCCTGTTCTCAGACTCGATCTAATGGTCCCTCCTGGCCTTAAAAATCTGTGAGCCTATGAGTCAGTGTTTAGCGAGAAGTCTCTGTTCTGAATTTGTGCAGGATGGTTCTCAGTCCGAAAAGGCAAATCCAGGAGTTCTTAAAGTCCCATTGACAGTGAGAACTAAGATCCTATTATCACGTTCTGTATACAAACACTTGCTTCTCTGGAACAGGGCCAACCTGAGTTTAAATCTCTTTTCTGTGAGGCACTGTATGCAAAAGCCTCATGTCTCATGACAGCATAGCCTCAGAGTAAACTGTAAGCAGGGCAATGGGAACAAAAACAAGCTAAGAACATTTTTTTTAAAAAATCCAACAGTAGATGTTACACCAATGCTACATACATTTCATTCTGATTTTCAACGTCTTTTTGGCTTATCTGATCTTTATCCAGTCACTAGCTAGTACTTGCTGGGTCAGTCACCAAAACAGATTGCTGCATGCTTATTCAGAACCTGCCCTCACCTTCCCTGGTTTTGTATGTAGCATGTATTTATTAGTTACAGAACTGCTGAACCTTGAGCTAGCAGTGTCACAAGTGCACGGTCTCCATCTCGAGCCCAAAGGACTAGATGAGGCCAGCAAAGTGTCATAACTGCAAGCTTAGACATGACAGAGCCTCTATTTCCAGAAGCCAAGGGTCTTGTCACGTGCCTTCCTTAGACTAACCTTGCCCTAGGCGAGCAGGCCACATATGGAGCCAGCACTGAGATTTACTGCAGTGCAGCTGCCCATAGCTCTGGGCCCCATGGTCACTGGACGATGCCAGAAACCACTAGGGGAGATCAGGTTGGCCTGGAGAGGAAAGTGAGACCCAAGGACTTTGATGCCAACTGGCAGAGGGCACAGAGTGGATAGGGCTACAGGGATCCCCTGAGGTCACTGACAGGGGCGATGTAAGTTTTCTGCTGAAAACCGGTACCACACTGGTCATCATAACCATTGTGAGGTGTATGTATGGCGAATATGTGAGGAGTTACGCCTCAGTGCTGAATATTATGCACGCTAGGCCTTGTAGTTAAAGACAGGTCACTCAACAGTGGTGTGTCTTGAGCAAATGTCTTCAGGCATGAGGAGGAAGCACTGATCTCCTGGGTGAACGACTGTGAATGATGTGTCTTACACTCAGTCCTATGAGCCTACTGAGCCAATGAGGAGCTAGTGGAGACTTCAGGAGGAAATAGTCAGAAAGAGGTGAACAGCAGGGGGGTCACTCTGTTTTCAGATGAAGATCAAAGGTCTAAGCTGGTATATCTGGGGGTGCAGAGAGATGCCCTTGCATCCTTCAGACTGGGAAGCCAGACTGGCAGTGGGCTTGATCTTATGAAAGGGGGTTCTCAGCTATCCTGGCTGAAAATGCTGGGGAAAAGACTTGGGGTAGCTTTCTGTAGGACACAGGAGGAAGGTCTTGAGAGTTTAGGTTCTCCAAGGCATGCTACAATGTTGTTTTATGTGTAACCATTTGCATCTGATAGTCTTACTTACTGTCACTTGACTCTGTTAATCGATAATAAACTGCTTCTTGTCTTCACTGTAAATACATCTCAGTGCTATGTGTTAAACGGAGTGGTGACCCTGAGTTGAATCTAGTAAGCTGGTGTGTCTTGTTCCTTTGGGAGCAGTCTGAGAGGTCAGTGAGTGTTTAGCAGGGGAGGGGCTGAGTGCTCCAGAGGGACGCAGGGGCGAGTGTGTTCCTGTCACTGACCTGTACAGAGGCAGGGCTTATGCTGCCAGAGGCTGGTGGGATCAGGGAACTGATCCATAGTACGTCCAGATGAGACTGCTCCATGTTAAGGGCAGATGGTGGTGAGGTGCCTCTCAACCCTGGGGAGTGTCACAAAAAGGGCAAGGCAATGGGCCAGCTGTCCCCAGAACAGAGATCAGTGTGGCAGGCTGGCTAAAGCAGCCCTCAAGCTAGCTATGGCCTCCACAGCCATATTCATCAGGCCTGAGCTGATCAGTGAGCATATGCAACTCTCCACCAAAGCCTGCAGAGCTGAAGACTGGGGGAGAGCACAATGCCACCATGTCCACGTTCTGTTCCCAGCTTCACCAGATCCTCACCGTGAGAGCCTGACACATCATACTGCAAGGCCAGAAATTGCCAGACTGACAGGGGTGAGATGGGTGTGTCACAGGGTACCACTCACCACTAGGGCACCCCCTCTTGGCTGCTCTGAGGCTTAGCTCCCTCCAGGTCCAAGATCACCTTCTGTCATTTGTTCACATGCCCCAGAACCTCCCCCTCTGCAACTCAGGGCACCCCCTCTTCATGGCTTGGCCTCCACCCTGGTCACTATAGTACTTCCCTTCTGGGGCATCAAGGTTTCTTCATCCAAAATGACAGTCTTCCCTTACTTGCCGAGGCTGTGCCACTTCCCCCGTACATTCAAGGTTCCCTGTCTAGCAACTATGGTCTGCTTGTTCCCAGACCCTGGTGCTATTTCCCTGGACTCCTTCCTACGTCTTCTCGCTGCCCTCTTCTTTCTGGGAAAATTCCTTGGGCTGGGGTTGGAGAAGGATGATGATGGTTGGTCCAGTACATCCTGTCCAGGGTATAATGTTTTATTGCTTCCTGTCTGTTATGCTGGAGATGATAGATAAAAACTGCTGTGTTGGACTGAAAGGAGGAGATGTTCTGAGTCTGTTTATAGCTTTTGCTTCCCACAGCACTGGGGACTGTCTGAGTCAATGAAAAGTTATCACGGGAACGCTGGGAAAGCCGCATCCCACTGCCTTGCACTTTGGAAATGGCTTTCCATGTCCATCAAGGCCATTCCTTGGCACTTGGATTCTGAGCAACCAAAATTAGATTCATTTAATTGAAAAAAATCCCAGGGCTGGGAGAATGTTGATAATTGTCTGAAGTGACCTGTATAACATCTACAGTCACAGAATGGTAATTTAAAACTTTAACTGGTGCTACTGCTAAAGACAGATCTTCCTTACATTGTAAAAATAGAAGGACTAAAAACCCACAACAGTTAAGTGCCCAATCCAGATTTTGCCACCTTTAGTCACAGTAGGTAACAACTTACTTCAAGAGTAGGGCTAGCCAAAAAACAAGCATTCCATTTTTGCCAAAAAATTCAAAGTTTCCAAGAGCTTTGGTTTTGGCAGGAGTGGGGGAAATCAAGAGACTCGTTCCCAAATAACTACTAGCCTAGGGCTCAGGACATTCCCCTGAGATGTGGTAGATCTAGGTCCATGTCTCTGATCTGCTTGATTTGCAGCAAGTATTTGAACGTGAAGCTCCTACATCCCAGGTGAGTGCCCTGACCACCAGGCTATTGCCTGATCCAGGATCAGCACTCCAATTTTTTCAGAAAAGTTCCAAAAGGTCTTGTTTGGCTCTTGTGTGGAGCAGATATCTATCTAGGGGTAGTGTAGACCAGTGGACTCACCCCTGTGGCGCCTCCTGCTGGTGACGTCTGGGAATTAGCTTGATTCCAGCTCTGGAGCACCCTCTGCTGGCTGCTGAGCCACCTGTCCTCCAGCCCCCATTTCCCTCCCTGGACCCAGTGCCCTTTTACCTGCGGTGCTGCCCCTGGCAGTAACCCCTCAGTCTTAGGGTCTCCCCTCCCCAGGGAACCCCCACCCATTATCCCCACCTCGCCTCAGTAGACGGCTACTGCCAGTCATTATCTAGCCCCACGCCCTGGGGCAGACTGCAGTATCGGCCACTCATCACTGGCAAGGAGGATTTGGACCTGCTGCCTTGGCCTACCCTGGGCTGCCCCCTGCAACCCCCAATACCTGTTGGCCCAATGGTAGGCTGCAGCCTGGGGCTTTCCAGGCTGGAGCTCCCCAGCTCCTCTGCCTGTCCCCAACCCTGCTCCACTCAGGTACCCTGTGTCCAGCTCCCTGCAGCCAGGCCCTGCTACAGGCAGAAGGAGACTGTTTGGGCTTCTGGCTCACAGCCTCTTATAGGGGCCAGCTGGGCCTGACTGAGGCATGGCCACAGCTGAGCCTACTTTCCCCAATCAGCCCAGGCTTCTTGCCCCAGCCAGAGCCCTCTCCTGGGCTGTTTTAAGCCCTTCAGGACAGAGCAGGGGACCACCCTGCTATACATCCCCCACCTCATGATCCCCTCCACCGGGGCGGGGGAGGGCAGGGGTGTTGTTCTACCAGCTCAGCTTTCTCCTCAGCTGGGCCCACAGAGAATCCCTCTCTGCTCACAGGCTCTCCATCTTCTGGAGCTACCCACTTCCCACCTCTAGGGTCTGGGTTCCCATCATAGACCACCCTGGTCCTATGTGGGTTCCCCCTTCAGTTTGGGTTCCCACATTGGCCCTTCTGGCCCCTATGTCAGTTCCTTTTTTTAGGTGGGGCCTCTCTGCCCCAGCCCCTTTCTCCTTAGGGGTCTCAGTCTTCACCATCCCTTCTCTGGGGCTGGTATCAGACCGAGTCTTTATCTCAGGCACTCCCCCTTTCTGCCTCAGAGAGCAATGCCTCTTTATGTGACCATTGGTGTGGCAGTGGAAGCCCCCTTGGTGCCTTCCCCCTGCCATGGGGCTCTCATAGCCTGTTTGGGCCCTAGCCCTTCCCTCTGGGCTGGCCCAGGCCTTGGGAGCCCTATAGGGGCACTCTATCTTTAGGCATCCCTGTTCCCCACAAGCCCAATAAGCTGGAGCCCCCCCTGTTACTCTCACAGGGGGCACCTTTGCTGGGTGGGGCCTCTCTGCCCCAGCCCAGTAGGGACACTCCCTGCTCCAGTGCCCCCGTTGCCCATAGGTGAAACAGTTTTTAGGCCCCGGCACTGGCCTCCAGCCCAAGGTGCCTGGCCCTCATTGAGGTCCATGTGCCCTCCCCCATAGCAGCTGAAGCAGCCCTGCTTGCTGAGCCAGGCCACACAGGCTCTCCAATAATAGTCCATTGTCAGGTTTTCAAGTCCAGGCAATAGTCCACAGTCCTTGCCCTGACCCCTTGTATCGGGGCAGATGCACATGCCTGCATTCTCCACCAAGTGTAGATGAGTGGACTCACCCCTGCGGCACCTCCTGCTGGTGATTTCTGGGAATTAGCTTGATTCCAGCTCTGGAGCACCCTCTGCCGGCCAGTGAGCCACCTGTCCTCCAGCCTCCATGTCCCTCCCTGGACCCAGTGCCTTTTTACCTGGGGTGCTGCCCCTGGCAGTAACCCCTCAGTCTTAGTTTCTCCCCTCCCCAGGGAACCCCCACCCACTATCCCCACCTCACCTCAGTAGACGGTTACTGCCAGTCATTGTCTAGCCCCATGCCCTGGGGCAGACTGCAGTATCGGCCACTCATCACTGGCAAGGTTGGGTTTGGACCTGCTGCCTTGGTCTACGCCTGGGCTGCTCCCTGCAACTCTCAGTACCTGTTGGCCCAATGCTAGGTCACAGCCTGGGGCTTTCCAGGCTGGAGCTCCCCAGCCCTGCTCCACTCAGGTACCCCGTGTCCAGCTCCCTGCAGCCAGGCCCATCTCACTCTACAGGCAGAGGGAGACTGTTTGGGCTTCTGGTTCACAGCCTCTTATAGGGGCCAGCTGGGCCTGACTGGGGCATGGCCACAGCTGAGCCTACTTTCCCCAATCAGCCCAGACTTCTTGCCCAAGCCAGAGCCCTCTCTTGGGCTGTTTTAAGCCCTTCAGGGCAGGAGCAGAGGGCCACTCTGCTACAGGTAGCTATCCAGGATATATCTCAATACATCACCATTTTCTGACAAATATTTCAGCAATAAATTCCTGACTAGCTCTATTGATGAGCACCTTCACTGAGTGGTAGAATCTGACCCTTAATAAAAATTACCCTCTGTACTATCATGGGGAGTTCCAGTGAGGCCAATGAATCTACACCTGGTAGGAAACTATGCTCAGTACTAAGTGTTTGTATGTTTGGGCTTAAAGTTTGTATATTAGGTGCATGGAAACATTTTCAAAGTGGCCCAAATGATAGGTTGTCTGTTTCTGGAACTTGATCCCACAAAGGCTCCTTTGCAAATACTTAAATACTTAAGAATACCTCATTCTACTTATGTTCTGTGCAGAACTCTAATTGATGAGGAAGACCTTTTACAGACAGTTTGGAATTAAAAAAAGACAGTAAAAAAGGAAAACCAGATTTTTCTCCTGATCTGGCTGTGGCAACATATGGGGTTTTGGTCCCTAAATCCAAATAACTTTGTTTTAATGCATCAGTGCTTGTCCCTGCTCAGTTGCACATAACTACTGAAGCTATTAAAAAGATATCTTTTTATGGCAATGCCACAACACTTCTTACTGAGCCGCTAAGATAAGGCTATCATGACTGATCACATAAACATTTCTGATGATGAAGAAATATCTGATCCACTGCTTATGTCTGAGGAAGAGCTTTTTACTCATTGCTTGCATTTGTACTTGTTCAGATAATGAACAGTCTGAGATAGCACACAAGATTTGGGGCATTACTGTATTTATTAGTCTGTCAAGCCAACCACTCTCTACTATTGTTGGTCACACCTGGGCTGATTTAGAGGCTTTTGCTTCAGACTTCTGCGGGAACATTTTAAAAGTGTTTCTCTGCCAAGTTAGTCACTATGTATTTGTTGATGCCTTCATTATGAAAATGTAAATAAGATGACCAAAAAAAGCCAAAAGGGCTCATCGTAGTGTAGGTCACACACAGTGAGACACAGGACCGTGAAATCTATTACTGGAGAAATCCTACAGGTGTAAAGTTATCGCTGCTGCAGTGACTCATTTTGCACAAATTTCTGGGGTTCTGTAAAATCCAGGAAATTCTGCTGGATTCCACAAGGGAGTCTATGGGGTGGTCTACCCTGGGGGGTGGGGGGTGGTATCGATCTAAGCTACTCAATTTCAGCTACGTGACTAGCGTAGTTGAAGTCGAAGTATCTTAGATCAATTTACCTTGGGTCCTCACGGCACGGGATCAACGTCCGCGGCTCTCTTTGTCGACTCCGCTACCACCGCTCGCTCTGGTGGAGTTCCGGAGTCGATGGGAGCGCGTTCGGGGATCGATATATCACGTCTAGATGAAAAATTGATCGCTTCTCACCGATACGGTGGGTAGTCTGGATATACCCTTTATAGCCGGAGTTTAAAGTCTCTCAAATGCCAGCAGATACCCCTCAAGGTCAAAGCAGTGGTACAGGATTTACATTGACGGACAGTGGAACATTTACAGCACTAAAAGTGTGACTGCCTCCTTCACTCAGGCCATTAACTGCAGACAAGTACCCTCTCCTATGTACAACCAGCAGTTCCCAGCAGTGTTTGCAAAGTCTCACTGCAAAAGGAAAGACAGGTGTGATATGCAGCACAGGTAGCCAACAGCACTTCATTTTGCTGGAGTGAAGGCAGGGCCTAGCCAACAGCAGTATCTGTGTCTGGAAGTGTAGGTGATATTAAATTAATGGCCCCAGTTATAGCTGAGAAACTATTTGCTTTGCCCAACACTGTATTTCTAAGGCCATCTGCTGTTCAAAACAGGTTTGAGCAGTTAAAAGAGCATTAGACAATTCCTACATTGCTTTTGAGGCTACTGTAATTACAGCTAAACCTTGGTCACTATAAAGATGCACAACTTTCATTTAGCTAATGCCATAGAAAGACAGACAGTCAAGCCAAAAATCTGTTTATTACAACAAAAGCATATTGAACTGAGATTTTATTATTAGGAAAAACTTTTTCACTAGGAGGGTGGTGAAGTACTGGAATGGGTTACCTAAAAAGGTGGTGGAATCTTCTTCTTTAGAGATTTTTAAAGTCAGGCTTGACAAAGCCCTGGCTGGGATGATTTAGTTGGGAATTGGTCCTGCTTTGAGCAGGAGGTTGGACTAGATACCTCCTGAGGTGCCTTCCAACCCCAATATTCTATGATTCTACGACACTAAGCTGAGGAGAGAGGTAGATATGCAGGAGGGTAGGGATAGGGTTTAGAGTGACCTAGACAAATTGGAGGATTGAGCTAAAAGAAATCTGATGAGGTTCAACAAGGACAAGTGCAGAGTCCTGCACTTAGGACGGAAGAATCCCATGTACTGCTATACACTAGGGACCGAGTGGCTAGACAGCAGTTCTGCAGAAAAGGACTCAGGGGTTACAGTGGACGAGAAACTGGATATGATTCAACAGTGTGCCCTTATTGCCAAGAAGGCCAATGGCATATTGGGCTGCATTAGTAGGAGCATTGCTAGCAGATTGAGGGAAGTGATTATTCCCTTCTATTCGGCACTGGTGAGGCCACATCTTGAGTATTGCATCCAGTTTTTGGCCCCCCACTACTGAAAGGATGTGGACAAATTTGAAAGAGTCCAGTAGAAGGCAATAAAAATGATTAGGGGGCTGGGGCACATGACTTACGAGAGAGGCTGAGGGAACTGAGGTTATTTAGTCTGCAGAAGAGAAGAATGAGGGGGGATTTGATAGCAGCCTTCAGCTACCTGAAGGGGGGTTCCAAAGTGAATGGAGCTCACCTGTTCTCAGTGGTGGCAGATGACAGAACAAGGAGTAATGGTCTCAAGTTGCAGTGGGGGAGGTTTAGGTTGGATATTAGAAAAAACTATTTCACTAAGAGGGCGAAGCACTGGAATGGGTTACCTAGGGAGGTGGTGGAATCTCCTTCCTTAGAGGTTTTCAAGGCTCAGCTTGATGAAGCCCTGGCTGGGATGATTTAGTTGGAGTTGGTCTTGCTTTGAGCAGGGGGTTGGACTTGATGACCCTCCTGAGGTCTCTTCCAACCCTAATCTTGTATGATTCTATATAGCAGGGGTCAGCAACCTTTCAGAAGTGGTGTGCTGGAGTCTTCATTTATTCACTCTAATTTAAGGTTTCGTGTGCCAGTAATACATTTTACCATTTTTAGAAGGTCTCTTTCTATAAGTCTATAATATATAACTAAACTATTGTTGTATGTAAAGTGAATAAAGATTTTAAAAATGTTTAAGAAGCTTCATTTAAAATTAAATTAAAATGTAGAACCCCTTGGACTAGTGGCCAAGACCCAGACAGTGTGTGAATGCCACTGAAAATCAGCTTGTGTGCCGCCTTTGGCATGCGTGCCATAGGTTGCCTACCCCTGCTGTATAGGTTGAAGGCTGTGGGGTAGTGAGGCCCAAAACAAATGATTAATTTTATAGATTTGCAAAGGCTTCCCCAGCCAGAGGGGAAACTGAGGTACAAACTAGCCTACCAGCACAAGGAGACCACAAATCACTAAGGGGAAATTGAAACACAGGTGCACATTAGACAGAAGATGACAAGGAAGAATTCCACACAACCAGAAGTTTTCAATTGATACTAGGTTCTCAATGTGGAAACTATGGAAGATATCTCTTAAGATCCAAAGAATCTTGGATCTGGTCCAAGGGAACAGAGTGATGTATGGGACACACCAGTGGATGGCAGCTTGATCCAACTTGTAAGAAAATCAAGCTTGCCCACAAAGAGTTCTTCAACCACCCAAGACGGATGATCCTTGTTGAGGATTCAGTACTCAGAAAAACTGAAAGAACATTCTGCAATGGACAGGTGGACAAGAGGACAGTGTCTTGTCTTCCTGGAGCCAAGACATGAAATGTCACTCTAAGATTAGGAAGCCTTCTGAAGTCGATAGATAAGGATCCATTGGTGATGGTTCATACTAGCACTAATGACACTGTGTCATGGGATCTCTCACAGACAGTAGATGACTTCATGAAACTCAGAATTATGCTGAAAAATAATAATATCCAAACAATCTTCTTTGAGATCCTTCCTGTCCCACAAGCAAAGGAAATCAGAAAGGAGAAAATTCTGAAAGTGAAGCTCTGGCTAGGTAAGTGGTATAGGTTAGAGAGTTTGATTTTGTGGAACATTGATCCACCTTTTATAGGGAGAAGGAGCTGTACATTTTGGGTGGCTTTGTCAGTAGAAGGAGGACCAATCTTCTCGTGAACAGGCTGGTTAGAATAGTCAGGAGAGGGTTAAAGTAATAACAAAAAGGGAAGGTAAAAATATTTAGAGCAAAATTAAACAAAGAACCCAAGCACACAAAGAGAAGAAATTCTTTAATTGCCAATACACTAATGCTAGGAGCCTGAGCTACAAATAAGGAACTGGGATTGCTCACCTATGATCACAAATTCAATCTAGTTGGTGTGACTGACACCTGGTGGGATGATTCCTAAGGCGGGAATTTTAAGATCAATGGCTATAATCTAACTAGGAAGGATTGAGTGGACAAAAGAGGAGGGGAGTGGCATTCTGTCAAAAATGGCATCACCTGTTTCCGTGTCACTAGTAACTCAGAAGAAAATTATCTTGAATGCTTAGGGAATGTTTACTATTAGATATGAAGGGATATTAGCTGGTGTCTGCTACAGAGCACCAAATCATACTTGGGAACAGAATGACCTGCCTCCTTACACACCTATCTACAATGTGTAGGAAAAAAAGCTGTGTGATCGGGGGGACTTCAATTCGAATGACGTGCTCAGGGTGTCATGCAGCCAATACTAAAACAACCTCAAAATTTCTAAACATTATAGATGACAATTTCCTAACTCAAAAAGTGTTGCAGCCAACATGGAGGGAGCTTGTCATGACACATAAAGCTGAACTGATCACAGAATTAATAATTAGTGGTAACTTAGGGCTAGTCTACACTGGCAAAGCTAAAGTGCTGATGCGGCAGCGCTTTAATATAGCTTGTGTGGTCACAGCACAGCTCCCAGTGCTGGGACACTGTTTACATTGGTGCTTTACAGTGCTGCAACTTGCTGCACTCAGGGGGGTGTTTTTTCACCCCCTAAGCAAGAAAGTTGCAGTGCTGTTAATTGCCAGTGTAGACAAACCCTTAGGTGCAAGTGATCATGACTTGATCACATTTATAATGTGCAAGCCAAATAAAGTCCAGACCACTGATATATACACTTGATGCTTAAACTTCACAACTTCACAAAGCTGAAAACAGTTATGAGCCAAAGCAGCTGGGAGGAAGAATTTAATCAGAAAAATCTAAATGAAAATGTGGAATTGTTTCAGAACACTCTACCGGATACCCAAAGAGACACAATCAAGGAAGAAGGTTGTTTGGTTACAAAGCAGACCTCATTTATGGGGGAAGTGAAGGCATCCATAAATTAAAACAAAATAAAAACAGAAGGGGAAGTTGAAAGTAACAAATATAAATCTGAAGCTAGGACAGGGGTGGGCAAACTTTTTGGCCTGAGGGCCACATCTGGGCATAGAAATTGTATGGCGGGCCATGAATGCTCAGAAAATTGGGGTTGGGGTGCGGGAAGGGGTGAGGGCTCTGGGATGGGGCCAGAAATGAGGAATTCAGGGTGCGGGAGGGGGGTCTGGGCTGTGGGGAGGGGAATGCGGTGACAGGGGGGACGGGTCCGGCTGGGGGTGCAGGGTCTGGGTTGGGGCTGGAGATGAGGAGTTTGGGGTGTAGGAGGGTGCTCAAGATGGGATTGAGGGGTTCAGAGGGCAGGAGGGGGATCAGAGCTGGGGCAGGGGGTTGGGGCATGGAGAGAGGCTCAGGCGGTGCTTACTTTAAATGGCTCCCTGAAGCAGCATGTCCCTTCTCCGGCTCCTATGTGGAGGCGAGGCCACTGCCCCATCTGCATGCGGCACGTCCCTTCTCCGGCTCCTATGTGGAGGCTTTGCACACTGCCCCATCTGGATGCACTGCCTCTGCATCTCCTATTGGAGCGGCCCCCAACCTTGCTCCCTGGCTGGAGTGCCAGAGTGCCACAGCAGGGCAAGCCCCAGACCCCGCTCCCCAGCGGGAGTTCAAGGGCTGGCTTAAAAGAGCTGGTGGGCTGCATCTGGCCCACAGGCCGTAGTTTTCCCACTCCTGAGCTAGAAACTGTAGAAAATTGATAGGGGAAGTAAAGAGACAAAAGGAGAAATCTACGGCCAGAGTTAAGGACAATAAAAAATCTCCTTAAAAATATGAGGAACAAAAAGGATGCTAACAATGGTATTGTATCATTACTAGAAAAAGATAGAACCATCAGCAACAATGCAGAAAAGGCAGGCGTATTCCGTAAATATTTCTATGCTGAGGAAAAAAAACAAACAGATGATGTGGTCATGTCATATGATAACACCCTTTTTGTTCCACTAGGATCTTGGAGGATGTTAAACAGCAGTTACTAAAATTAGACACATTCAAAGCAGCAGATCCAGATAACTGGCATGCAAGAGTTTTAAAAGAGCTGGTCAAGTAGCTCACTTGACCATTAATGTTGATTTTCAATAAGTCTTGGAATGCTGGGGAAGCTGCAGAAGTCCGGAGTTAATGTTGTACCAATATTTTAAAAGGGTAAAAGGGATGACCTGAGTAATTATAGGCCTGTCAGTCTGACACTGATCCCAGGCAAGATAATGGAGCAGCTGATACAGGACTCAATTAATAAAGAATTAAAGGAGGATAATATACTTAATGCCAATCAACATGGGTTTACAGCAATTAGGTCCTGTCAAACTAGTTAACTTTTTTTTTAAAATGAGATTACAGGTTTGGTTGATAGGCCATGGGCATAGTTTAGGGAGGTGCAAGGGAGCATTGCCCCCCAAACAGAGGCGAGATGTGGGAGGTGTCATGCAAGGTCACTTGCCACTTTCCCCTGATTTCTGCAAGTGCCAAACTGCCCTGTGGGGCTTGTTCTGCTCGGCCTGCCCAGGATGCGGGCTCTTTCTTCCCACGGAGTACCTCCTCTTCCCCTCTCCCCAGTATGTTTAATTCGTGGGGAGTGGAAGGGGTGGGATGGAACAACTATTCTCCTGAGGTCTGGGTCGCTGCCTCTTGAGTCCTGGGCCTGCCTGTTTCTTCTACAACTGTGAGTGCCCACGGGGGGGATGGGGTGGGGCTGAGGGAAGGTGAGTGGGGGTAAGAGACAGTAGGATAGGTCAGAAGGAAGAGATGGGGATGGGATGGGGCAGGGGGCAGTGGGGAGAGGAAGGAGGAGGGGATTGGGAAGAGAAGGGGATACAGGAATGGATGGGGGGAAGCAGAAGCCGGCCATGTGGTATTCCCTTAGCAGCAGCAGCAGCCCTGGCAGGGAGGTGGCTGCAGCAGCAGCAGAGCAGTGACATCGCTGCAGCAGCCAGTGTTGGAGGGGCCACCCGCAGCAGCTGGGGCTCCCCTGTTAAGCTGGACCGTCCTCCCCACCACTGGCAGCTCAGGTATCACTCCAGCCAGGGGGAGAGAGCCAGTGAGCCAAGGGAACTGACTTCAGCATGCATGTGTGCATGCATGCACTTTGCCCTCCAAAATATAGCACTCAAACTACACCTATGGATAGGGGTCACAGTGTTCATGTAATAGACTAGATATTTGACTTGGAACTGCATGACATTTTCATTAAAAAACATAGAAAGATATAAAACTAACAGGGCACACATTAAATGGATTGAAAACTGGCTAACAGGTAGGTATCAAAATGTAATTTTCAATAGGGAAATACCACAGAATGGCTATGTGTCTAGCAGGGTCCTGCAGGAATTCGTTTGTGGCCCTACACTATTTAACATTTTTATCAATGATCTAGAAGAAAACAAAATCATTACTAATATATTTTGGAGATGACACAAAAGTTGGGGGAATGGTAAATAATGAAGACGCCAAGTCCCTGATTCAGAGCGATCTGGATCGTTTGTTAAGTTGGATGCATGCAAACAATATGGGTTTTAATGTGACTAAATGTGATTGTATAGACTTAGAAACAAAGAACATTGGCCATACTTACAGTATACTTCAAATGACTGCTTCTTGGAGCAGCTGGTACAGGAACCCCCAAGAGGAGAGGCAACTCTCGATTTAGTCCTGAGTGGAGCACAGGATCTGGTCCAAGAGGTAACTATAACAGGACAGCTTGGAAATAGTGATGATAACATAATATCTTAAAGTTCCTGTGGTGGTATGGACACCTCAACCGCCCAACACTGTGGCACTTAACTTCAGAAAGAGGAACTATGCAAAAATGAGGAGGTTAGTTAAACAGAAATTAAAAGGTACAGTAACTAGAGTGAAATCCCTGCAAGCTGCTTGGATGCTTTTCAAAGACACCAGAATAGAGGCCCAACTTAAATGTATATCCCAAATTAAAAAAAACAAAGAACTAAAAAAGAGCCACTGTGGCTTAACAACCATGTAAAAGAAGCAGTGGGAGATAAAAGGCATCTTTTGAAAAGTGGAAGTCAAATCCTAGTGAGGTAAATAGAAAGGAACATAAACATTGCCAAATTAAGTGTAAAAATGTAATAAGAAAACCCAAAAAGGAATTTGAAGAATAGCTAGCCAAAAACTCAAAAGGTTATAACAAAAACAAAAAATGTTTTTAAGTACATCAGAAGCAGGAAGCCTGCTAAACAACCAGTGAAGCCCCTGTGCAGAAACTAAATGGATTTTTTGCTTCAGTCTTCACGGCTGAGGATGTTAGGGAGATTCTCAAACCTGAACTGTCCTTTGTAGGTGACAAATCTGAGGAATTATCATAGGTTGAGTTATCACTAGAGGAGATTTTGGAATTAATTGATAAATTTAGCATTAACAAGTCACCGGGACCAGATGGCATTCACCCAAAAGTTCTGAAAGAACTCAAATGTGAAATTGCGGAACTACTAACTCTGGTTTGTAACCTGTCCTATAAATCAGCTTCTGCACCCAGTGACTGGAAGCTATCTAATGTAACATCAATATTTAAAAAGGGCTCTAGAGGTGATCCCAGCAATTATAGACTTACATCAGTGCCGGGCAAATTAGTTGAAACAATCGTAAAGAATAAAATTGTCAGACACAGAAGAATATAAATTGTTGGGCAAAAGTCAACATGGCTTCTGTAAAGGGAAATCGTGTCTTACTGATCTATTAGAGTTCTTTGAAGGGGTCAACAAACATGTGGACAAGGGGGATCCAGTGGACATAGTGAACTTAGATTTCCAGAAAGCATTTGACAAGGTCCCTCACCAAAAGCTGTTACGTAAATTAAGTTGTCATGAGATAAGAGGAAAGATCCTTTCATGGACTGAGAACTGGTTAAAAGACAGGGAACACAGGGTAGGAATAAATGGTAAACTTTCAGAATGGAGAGGCATAACTAGTGGTGTTCCCCAAAGGTCAGTCCTAGGACCAATCCTATTCAAACTTATTCATAAATGAACTGAAGAAAGGGGTAAAAAATGAGGTGGCAAAGTTTGCAGATGATACTAAACTGCTCAAGATAATTAAGACCAATGCAGATTGTGAAGAACTTCAAAAAGCTCTCACAAAACTAAGTGACTGGGTAAGAAAACGGCAAATGAAATTTAATGTGGATTAATGTAAAGTAATGCAGATTGGAAGAAATGCCCCCAACTATACATACAATATGGTGGGAGCTAATTTAGCTACACCTAATCAGGAAAGAGATCTTGGAGTCTTTGTGGATAGTTCTCTGAAGATGTCCACGGACTATGCAGCGATGGTCAAAAAAGCAAACAGGATGTTAGGAATCATGAAAAAAGGGATAGAGAATAAAACAGAATAACTTATTACCCTTATATAAATCCATGGTACGCCCACATCTTGAATACTGCGTACAGATGCGGTCTCCTCACCTCAAAAAAGATATACTGGGATTAGAAAAGGTTCAGAGAAGGGCAACTAAAATGATTAGGGGTTTGGAAAGGGTCCCCTACGAGAAGAGATTAAAGAGGCTAGGACTTTTCAGCCTCGAAAAGAGGAGACTCACGGGGGATATGATAGAAGTACATAAAATCATGAGTGGTGTGGAGAAAGTGAATAAGGAAAAGTTATTTTCTTGTTCTCATAATATAAGAACTAAGGGTCACCAAATGAAATTAATGGGCAGCAGGCAGGGCCGACTTTTGGAAGTGTGGGGCCCAATTTTAACATTTTCAACGGGGCCCCAGCAGAGATGACTAAAAAAAACAACATGCAAAAAAAAGACTTTCATTTCTTAGCAACCGGTTCCCTATAAAAAGTTTCGATTTAAAGAATGTGCCACAGTATGTATTTTTTGTACCAGTAGGGTTACCATATGTCCATATTTTCCTCTCGGATGGTGATTTAAGAACCAAAAAGACTGACATGTCTAGGAAAATACGGCTGTATGTTAACCCTACCTAAAGTTCTTTTTTAAAAAGATGGGCCTGAACTAGAAAGAGCTCTGTTTCACATGTGTGGGTCCCCACCACTCCCTGGGGGTGTGCTAGGGTGAGCAGATGTCCCGATTTTGGGGTCTTTTTCTTATATAGGATCCTATTATCCCCCACCCCCATCTCGATTTTTCACATTTGCTGTTTGGTCACCCTAGGGTCTGCACATGCGTGGGTCCCAGCTGCTCCCTGTCCCCCTCACTGAAGCAGGTGTGCAGGGTTACTGCCCTGGGAACTGCAGGGCACCAGTGGACATGGGGCTGGCTGGAGGTGTGGCAGGGGGTGGGAAGGCTGGAGGTAGGGGCTGGCTGGAGGCAGGGAAAGGGGTGCGGGGCTGGCTGGAGACAGGGTGGTGTGGGGTGCGCTGGCTGGCTGGCTTCAGGCAGGGCCGCCTGGGGGGTGCAGCAGGGGTTGGCAGGGCTGGAGATAGAGAAGTGCGGGACTGGCTGGCTTCAGGCACGGGGTGCGGCAGGGGTTGGCTGGAGACAGGGCAGGGGGTGCGGGACTGGTGCGGGCAGGGCTGGGGGTGTGGCAGGGGCTGGCTGAAGATGGGCTGGCTGCAGGCGGGGGAGCGGGGCTGGCTGCAGACAGAGGCTGATGCGGGCAGGGCAGGGGGTACGGGGCTGGAGGCAGGGCAGGGGGTGCAGGGCTGGCTGCAGACAGGGGCTGGCTGGAGATGGGCTGGCTGCAGGGAGGGGCTGGTGCAGGCAGGGCAGGGGGTACGGCAGGGGCTGGCTGCGGGCAAGGCGTGTGGGTTCAGGGGGTACAGCCTACCCCTCCTCTTCCCTCCTCTACTAGGGTAGCAGAAGCAGCCCGGGACTCGGGGGCTATTTAAAAGACCTGGGGCTCCCCTGCTTCCACTGCCCTGGCCCTGTAAATAGCTGAGGAAGCCCTGGGGAAGTGGCGGGGATCCAGTGGCTATTTAAAGGACTGGGGCGGTAGAAGCAATGGGAGCACTGGACTTTTTAAATAGCCCCCAGAGCCCCGCAGCCCTACCCCAGGGCTCCAGCAGTGGGGCTCTGGTGGCAATTTAAAGGGTCTGGGGCTCCAACCCCTTTAAATTGCCCCCTGGGGAAGCCGGGCCACCCTGGTACAGCGCACTGGCTCTTGCTGGTATGCTGTACTGGGGTTTGGGCACAGGGCCCTCTTAGGGCAGGGTCCTGATTCAGGGGTATTGGTTGAATTGGCCTAAAGCCGGCCCTGGCAGCAGGTTTAAAACAAATAAAAGGAAGTTCTTCTTCACACAGCGCACAGTCAGCTTGTGGAACTCCTTACCTGAGGAGGTGGTGAAGGCTAGGACTATAACAGCATTTAAAAGAGAACGGGATAAATTCATGGTGGTTAAGTCCATTAATGGCTATTAGCCAGGATGGGTAAGGAATGGTGTCCCTAGCCTCTGTTTGTCAGAGGGTGAAGAGATGGATGGCAGGAGAGAGATCACTTGATCATTGCCTGTTAGGTTCACTCCCTCTGGGACACCTGGCATTGGCCACTGTCAGTAGACAGCAAAAAGTCCTGTGGCAACTTGTAGACTAACAGACATATTGGAGCATGAGCCTTCATGGGTGAATACTGTTAGGGGGCTTATTCCTTCACCCTCTCACTTCCCTGGTCCTTTTCGCATGAACAGAGAAAAACAATACCCGAAGTCCAAAGGCGCAAACAATTCAAAGTTCATTGGGGTGAACTTCCAGCAAGCATGATTCCAGTTTCCTTCCTTAGTGTCCCCCTTCCCAGCTCTGACACCACAGAGCCTTGCCTGTGTCCCTGTTTCTGTTCCTGTTCCCATCCCCCCTTTAGCAAAACATGATTCCAATTCCCCCATCTGCAATCCCTGTTCCCATTCCCCCAAACCCTTTACTTTCTGATTGACTGCAGACTATATAGTAAAACCTGAGTTTTGCTTAGCTATTCCTTAACCAATCATTTTACTGAAATTTAACTAACCTATCCTAACATATTGTAACATGGTTATTTAACCAATTATACCCCACCACCTTAATTGGTTTACACCTAACAAAATCAATTATACAGCAGACAGAAACAATTACAGAACCAGACAGAGACCATGCAAAGAAACATACTAAACAATACAGAAGTGAGGATTTCACAACTACATCTATACAGACATAAGGGTTTCCCAGCTGTGTCTATTGATAAGTGAGTCCTTGCCAGACAGGATGTATCAAACTAAGTTTCCTTTAATCTTCTAGGCTCTTCCCGTTCTCTGGAGGTGATAGGATATTCAGGACAGATTGTATTCCTAACACCCCAAATAGCACCTTATTCAAATGACTAGTTTGGAATTTGAGAGATGGTGACCATTACACCTCCCAGTTTATGGCTGCCGTAACTACATCTTAGCTGAAGGCCTTAGCCGGTCACGTAAGAGAAGCCATTACACAGACAGTGATTTTCATTCTTTCTTTTATACCTCATCACTAGCTAAAGAAATTGATAGAATACACCTAAATGCTCAAGTATAAGCCTTTTGCAGACAGACCTGAATATCCATATCCTAACAAATACCCACTTCGTCGGATATATGCATCCGACAAAGTGGGTATTTGCCCATGAAGCTCATGCTCCAAAACATCTGTTAGTCTATAAGGTGCCACAGGACTCTTTGCTGCTTTTATAGATCCAGACTAACACAGCTACCCCTCTGATACTTGTCAGTAGACAGGATACTGGCTGGATGGACCTTTGGTCTGACCCAGTACGGCCATTCTTATCTTCTTAGGATGGGGGCCGGAGGGGCTGTGTCCTGGGAAGTAGGGATTCTGAAAAAGATTTGGGGGTTCTGGTAGATAATCATCTCAACATGACCTTCGAGTGTGATGCTGTGGCAAAAAGAGCTAATGTGATCCTGGGATGTATAAACAGGGCAATCTCGACTCAGGCAGCAGCAGAGAGGTTTTTTTACCTCTGTAACTGGCACTGAAGCAACTACTGCTGGAATCCTGTGTCCAGTTCTGGTGCCCACAATTCAAGAAGGATCTTAATAAATTTGGAAAGCGGTCAGAGAAGAGCCATGACAAACATTAAAGGATCAGAAAACCTGCCTTTATCCTGATAGACTCTAGGAGCTCAGTCTATTCAGCTGAACAGAAAAAAGGTTAAGATACAACATGGTTACAGTCTATAAGTACCTAAATGGGAAAAAATACTGGGCTCTTCAGGCTAGTAGAGAAAGATCTAACAAGTTCCAGTGGCTGGAAGTTGAAGCCAGAGAATTTCAGACTGCACATAAGATACACATTTTTAACAGTTTTCATAGTGGTAGCCGCGTTAGTCTGCATCAGCAAAAAGAATGAGGAGTACTTGTGGCACTTTAGAAACTAACAAATTTACCCTAAGGCAACCCCCATCTTTTCATGTTCTCTATGTATATATCTTCCTACTGTATTTTCCCCACCATGCATCTGATAAAGTGGGTTTTAGCCAAGAAAGCTTATGCCCAAATAAATGTTAGTCTCTAAGGTGCCATAAGTACTCCTTGTTATTTTTAACAGTGAGAGTAATTAACCGCTGGAAAAATTTACCGGGGATTTTGGTGGATTCTCCACCACTGAACATTAGTAAATCAAGGTTGGACGTGTTTCTAAAAGATCTGCTCTAGGGCTTATTTTGGGGGAATTCTCTGACCTGTGTTAACCAGAAGGTCAGACTAGATGATCACAATGATCCCATCTGGCTTTGGACACTATGAATCAGATCTGAGAGTGAAGCCACTTTCCCCAGCCTACCCTAGGCACTCACAACCCGTTGGACATGAACACTCACTCTTTAATCGCTCATTTCAGACATTTCTGAGGACAAAGTTAAGAGAAAATACGTTATTTTGACCATGTTAAATTAATTTTCAACTTTTATTCAGGAATTCTAGCACCCCCATGCTGTGGAGTAAGGACTTAAAACTTGGCAGGAGTCATGTTTGTGCCAGGGATGTGCCTTTTGCTGTTTCCATAAAAATCATTTAAATCTGGCAAATTCATAGCCCTTAAATCATAGAATATCAGAGTTGGAAGGGACCTCAGTAGGTCATCTAGTCCAACCCCCTGCTCAGAGCAGGACCAATTCCCAACTAAATCATCCCAGCCAGGGGATTGCACATGCTCAGTAGAAACTTCGTTAGTATTTGACAGCTAAGTTCTCCAAAACTTCAACCTGTACTGAGCATGCTGCAGCCTGGGGATGCAGGGGCTCTGCAGGACTTTCACTGCAATTGCTGCTCCAGGTTTCTGAGGGACCAGGTACAGGAACTGAAATCAAGGGACTATCTCTCCTGTGCTCCAGTGTCTCCACTGCTGTTGCCTGATTACCCCAAATCGGTGGAAACTGAGGCCTCAATTTTCCCATCTGTAAAATGGGGATAATAGCACCAACTCACCTCAAAAGGGTATTGTGACAATACATTCATTAATGAGTGTGAATCACTCACGTACGATAGGGCTGAGCGCCATAATACAGCCCACAAAGAAATTAATAAATGTGTAATCAACAGAGTTTGAATAGTGGTCAGTAAATATGGCCTGGGGCCACACAGCAAACGAGCAGACTAAAGCAAATTGTTGAACAGCTGTTCATTAAGTCAGCACCATCCATCCTGTGCACTGAATGAGGTAGAGGCCCTGTTCAGCTTGGCACAACCACCTGGTCCAACTCTGCAAGTCAGCATAGCCCAGAGCAAAGTGGGTCAGGGTCTTGCAAAGCCTGCTCAGCTCACCTCTGCTAGCCTGATGATAGAGACCATGCTGTTCTAGTCACAAAGCTGATTCTGTTCTGTGCCACTGCTATCACTCCAGAGCGCATCCATTCCTCCATCTGGCTGCAAGATCTTCAGTGGAGAAACACCATACACACCAGATCCCTAATTAGAGTCCCTACACAGTCCCTGCATTACAGTCCTCCTCCATTAGACAGAGCTTTACCCTTCTCTTTCTGGACCCAAGCTTCAGTATCCCTCCAAAACAGAGTTCTTGTAGAGTCCGGGTGACCCCTGAGTCAGGGCATGTTCAACACAATCTTTATGCCCCTTTTTATTGCCAAGATAACTCTTTATTAGTCTTCTACTTAAAACATAAACCAAATCTAACCAAACCCACCAATCCTGTCAGGGGCGGCTCTAGGCATTTTGCTGCCCCAAGCACGGCAAAGCAGTGGGACCAGCAGGAGCCCTGCCAAAGCCGTGGGACCAGCGGACCCTCCACAGGCAAGCCACAGAAGGCAACCTGTCTGCTGCCCTAGAGGCGCCGGCAGAGCGCCCCCCCCGGTTTGCCACCCCAAGCACGCACTTGGAGTGCTGGGGCCTGGAGCCGCCTCTGAATCCTGTTAGGTGGAATTGTGGATAATCATGGAAATGAAGTGAACAGAGCTATCTTTTGCCCTTCTCACTACCAGAGGGCTCCAGGGAGCTCCATTTCTGTAGGCCTTCTAGTTATGGGGCTCGTAGTGGGTCCTGTCCCTCATGTTAGGGCTTTATCACACACTGTCCTATAGCTGGGTCTGGGCAAGTTGATAGGTATAGACACAGATGTGACCTGGGGTGCCTGGGGCAGCCCTCCCGAAAATGCCAAGGTCAGGGCAGGCTGCAAAAGGGACAGTGGATATTCCCACATGGCATAGAAATGTTTTAGAGTTCTGCCCATATGCATGCCCCTACATGGCTTGCCGACTCATACAGTGTATCCCCTGACTCTTCAATGGGTTCATTGTACAGCTGATGAGCCCTGATGGGCCATCGAACAGGCTAGACAGTGCTGATGCCAGTCTGTCTGAGGCTGTCACCCAGAAACACAGCACACGTGTTTCAATCTATCTATAACTCACAATATAAAGGGGATACACACATAGAAACAAGATTATCGTATTTGGCAAATTATAACATTTTTGCAGATACCTCACATGGTACATCTGCTCAGATTCCTTGCAATTTTATACTGGTGTTAATAATATCATAAAATGTCTCCCATATTTCGTACAGCATCACAATGGGTGTAGAGAAACAGTCTCTCTACAAGCTGAATCCTCCGAGAAGTGCATCTTCCTGGGAATGCTGCTAAAACACACAGTTGGGAACTCGCGAAGAAGAATAATTATTGCTCTCTAGGGCAGTGGCCAACAGCCCCTAGCAGTGCCGAAGGGGAGTCTACACAATGCCAAGCAGTCTGGCTAATGTGAATGTTAATGGGTGTCACGGAGGTCACAGGCTCGATGCTCTGGAACTGCTCTGAATCAAACCCAGGCAGGACCTTCTTTAGCATGACTCCCCTCAGGGCACACTCTACTAGGATAAGCCTCCTTGGCTTTGACGCCTCCTGGGACTGATCTCGGAGGGTTCAGCACCCCTGTTCTTACTGTGAGCTCCCAAAGGGCCCTGCACCCCAAACGCGCAGTCAGTAGTGACTCTCAGCCAGTGTTATAAAACAGAAGGTTTATTAGTTGACAGGAGCACAGCGTAGAACAGATTTTGTTACCACAGAAATCAGGGGGACTTTCAGCAAAGTCCATCTTCGGGGAGGGTATCCAGAGCCCAGGAGACCTTTCGCCCCTGAGTCCCCAACAGGAGACTGACTCATTTCCCCCAGCCAAGCCTCAATCACCCTCTAGCCCCTTCTCTGGCCTTTGTCTCTTTCCCGAGCAAGGAGGTCACCTGATCTTTGTTCTCCAACACCTTCAGTTGGCACCTTGCAGGGGATGGGGTCCAGGACATCAGTTGCCAGGAGATGGCAACTCTCTGTGCAGATGGCCTCACACCTGCCCTCTAGGGCTCTGCAACAATCACACATCCTTATCCCACCACCTAGATACTTAAGAAATGCACAGGGGAAACTGAGTCACCCACACAGTATTCAGAGAAAACATTAAGAACATTCCCACTTCATCACAATGGGCTTTTAGGCATTTGGCTGACAGAGCTCATTGGCCCAGTCATCATCGTCATCAAGTGTTCACTGTAAACCATTGCACCAGCCAGAGCAGTCATGACTGATGATGTCATACCTCATGTTGTGTAGTGAAGTTCCCAGATCTGGCTTATCCTGTGAATCCATGAATTTCTGGGGTGGCCCCATAGGCAGTGCTAGGTAGGGTCAGAGCGTGCACCCCTTCATGAGCTGATGGAATGCTTAAGAGCACAGTGTGCAGGTGGTTTTTCCAACCCTGGCAACATGGATGAAGAAACACCAGACCTCTGCCAGATTGTGACGTGGTGCACAAAGTCAGACCACTTTATGCTCAGGATTTGGTGCTGATAGAGTACATGGAATGCCTCCAGCCACTCCAAGTCTGCCTGTAACAGGATCCAGGTTTCTGACCTGTATAGCAATATAGGTAGCACACATGTTCAATAGATTCTGACCTTAGTCTCAGCACATAGATATTTTTGTATCCATAGGCAAGACATGGACTTTATGCAGGAGGCAGTGAGATCTAGTTATGGCGGCTTCCCCCTGGGGTGCTACCTGGAACTGGGGTACCACTGAGCCCTCTGACCCACCGGCCTGGGCTCCCTCTCACACTCTGCTGCTGTGACAAGCTGCAGGAATGCTCCCAGCCTTATACTTCCATCAGCTTTCACACAGATAGGGACACACCCAGCTTCAGTTAAATGCAGTCTCTCTGACCAGCCACTGCATGTGAACTGACAATAGAGAAGCTACAGCCAAAATAACCCCCAGCTTTCCAGCCTAGGACCCCAGAGCAGTACAGTCCAAACCCCAACCAGTATGAATTTATTATCCAGTTCATCTCCCACTCAATGTGGAGAGGAATACGCAACGGCTTCTCTGAGCTAAGGTTCCCAAGCGTTTCACTCCCACTCACTGGTTCAGATAAAGCAAAAATAAGTTTATTAACTACTTAGATAGATTTTAAGTGATAACACAGAGATCAAAGATTACCTAGCAAATAAACAAAAATACAACCGAAGTTTAATATACTAGATAGATTGGATATGAATGAGCAGATTCCCACCCTAAACTGATGGAACCAGACTAGTAGATTCTTATGGCACAAGCCGAATTAGCGTTACAGCTTGGATTTTTCAGGTGTTCATATACAGGCTAGAAATCCTTTTAGCCTGCATCCAGCACTTTCCCTTATCCAGTCTTTGTTCCTCGGGTGTTTCCAGGAGTTTTTGTGTGTGGGGAGTGAAGAACCACACAAGGGATTGGTCTGGTGATTGGTCCTGCTTTGAGCAGGGGGTTGGACTAGATGACCTCCTGAGGTCCCTTCCAACCCTGATATTCTATGAACCACAGATGATGTCACTCCCCACCTTATATAGCTTTAGCACACGGTGGGAACTCTTTTTTCCCAGACCAGTTTGTGGAAAAATACTAACATCCCCAGACAGAGTCCAGAGATGTGTGGTCTGGTCACATGACCTTGCAGTGTTATAGCAGCCATTGCTTACTGGCTGGCCAAAATGCCCACGGGAAGGTTAAGCTATTCCATAGTCCATGGTCTTTGCTGATGGGCCATCAGCCTGGTCTGGCTTCTTCATTGTTGTACCTGAAAGGCTGGCTGTGGGTATTTTCCAGAGTAAGCCCATTTGAAATACAGATCCCTAGTCAATATTCATAACTTCAGATACAAAAATGATACATACATACAAATAGCATAATCAAATTCAGCAAATCATAACTTTTCCAATGACACCTCACATGCCTTATCTTGTACAAAATGCATCACAATTATGTCATAACCATATACTAACAATATTACTATGATGAATAAGGGGGGCAGTGATGAACTTGTCAGTGCTCTCCATACTGCTTGACCCCACATGCTGGGGGTTCTGGTTGCCCAGCTCGGAGGTTCTGGACCTTGGTCTTCTGCCATGAGATGTTCAACTCCATTGTTTGCAGGTCCAGTGACCCTCAGCAAAGGCAGATGTAGCCCATAAATACCTTTGGCTCCATTCTAAAAGAATCAGTGACCCTAAGGTGGCTGCAGAGGACCTCAGAGAATCTACGATGACTCTTTCATCTCCTCACAGCACCAATGCATTAATGGAAGCTAAAACACCCTCCAAACAAACAATAGAAATCAAGATGAGGATTAGCACTAACAGTAGCAGCAACCGAGACAGCAAGGGTTGCTGGACAGGGCCCTGGTGTTGGGAGCAGGAGACTTGGATTCTAATTCTGGCTTTGATAAGGATCTGCTGTAAGATCCATGGCAAGTCGCTTCCTCTCTCCGGGCCTGGGTTTACCTCCTGTCCAGTTAGACAGTGAGCTTGCTGGGAATGTCTCTCAGACAGTGCCCGGCCCAACAGGGCCTTGATCTAAGCGAGAACTATCCACATGCACTCCTTAGAAAGTGGCACAGGCTGGGGATGGAGGTATGGACAGCACAGTTTCCTCAGCCGCCAGGCACTCAACCTCTGAACGCCAGTGAGCTGCTGCCTCAACTTCCTATCAGCACTAACTCCACAGCAGAAGCCAAGCCCCAGAGAGGGGCAGGAGGGATCAGCACTGGCCAGCAGAGAGGCTGGTGCTGAGGAGTGCACTAACACCTAAACAAACACCCTGAGAGTCATGGGAGGGCCAGCCTGGAGAAGGGGAACAATGAGAAAGAGCAGTGGGGAGCAGGCAGAGGAGCAGGGCCATGGATGATCACTGCCTGGCAGGACCATGATCCTGTGCTGCTCAATGGATCTCTTAATGAGGGAGGGGCCGAGGGGGCTGGCCTTGTCAACCCCCACTTCACCAAAAATGCTGGGCCCAGGAAAGCCAATCGGCCTGGTCCAGTGTGTCAGAAGAAGAGATTGCAGGCCGTGCTCACCCCCTCCAGGGCACAGCACAATCCACAGGGAGATTGTGAGAGAGGGGCATGTCTGCGGAGGCTCCCAAATGTACTTTGGCTCAAAGCTGGCAGTAAATTGGCATAAATTTTGCTTTAAAGTTGTGACAGTCAGGAGCAACCCCCTAACAGCTAGTAGCTTTATAATAGCTGGCAACCATTAGGAGAAACTTGACAGCTCATGGACACAGTAGCCTGAACTTTTGAATTGTCTTCCTTTATCAGTCTTGAGGCAGTTGAAGCTGGTCCTAAGCTGGTTTTTGTTGAGCAGATTGCAGAAGTGCAGGGTTTGCTAACCACCAATCAAATGCTAACAAGACCGAAGCCTGTGTGTGAGTGTGTATAAAAGATTCTTGGTTTTTGTATGGAGTAGAGTTTTTTGTACCAAGGTACAGAACTCTCCCTTCTTCTGCAGAATAAAGAAACCTTTCCTTATCTCTGTCTGGCTGTCATTGGCTCTCAGCTAGGCGGACCTGACATTTTGGTAACAGTTTCTGGCGACCCAGAGGGGACTCTCCTAGCTCAGACATCGGACTCCGGACGGCTGCGGCAAACTAGGAGCGGCGCCACCGGGGTGCTTCACCCCTCTTCCTCACTTCACCGCGGCCCCTGGGGTTAGTGCTCCGATAAGGTGAGCCCTAATAGGATAAGGAAATAATAGGGTTCTGGTTATATTCTGGTTACTTGGTTACTGTATTTCTATCTTATACCTTTGGGTGTTAGGTGTGTGGGCAGAACTAAGCTTCTTGTTCGTAATTCCTCAGGGTGGAAGCCATAGCGTGCAAGGAAGACTTGAGGTCATATTAAGATCCTTGTGTTCCGTCCCCTGTAGCAGTCAATGTAAGAAGAGATTGCTGGCTTGGATTTTTTGGATTAGACCATTATTCCCTCCTTCTTTCTGTTTAATCCTCTATATGAGTGCCAGAAAAGGGGATGGGTGGGTCTCAGCGGAAACCCTCTAAGGATAGCCCTTTGGATTACATGTTAAATAAATGGTTTTTACTCAGTGTTCAGAAAGGAATGTCAAAGAGGCGTTTATTGCAGCTTTGTACCCAGGATTGGCCAGCCCTGGGTACCAATTGGCCCGAGTTTGGGTCTTTTGCCATTCCAATTCACTTAACTCCTCTGCGCCTGGTGCTGGAAAACCAGGCACCGGGACAAATGGATTATTGGTTCTTGTGGGACGATGAAGCTCATCATTGCTTAAAGAAAATACAGATTCAAGCCTCTCTATACCTGAAACCTTCTGCCCCTAAAGAGGCCTATTTTTGGGAAGAAAATCCCCCCATATACTGTCCTTGACCTCGGCCATTGGTAGCAGCAGCACTACCAAGTGGGAAGGGCTTGATACCCTCCTCTGCAGCTGTGGGTTCAGAGACAGCAGCCCTACCACAGAAACCCCCGCTCAGGAAAACTGAGGACACTACAGCTCAAGTAGACAAACCGGCTACTGGTGGAATGATGAGTAGTGGGTCAGAGTCTTCTAGCCTCTTGGGTAGTCCATCCCACACTAGATTGGGGTCAATTTTTGGGAAGAAACCCATGGACAATTTAATTCAAGCACCCCTCCAGGTCATCCCAGTTCCAACGACAGAAGGGAATGTCATGGACCATCACGTTCACGTTCCGTTTACCCCAGTGGACCTTATGAATTGGCAAACCACTACACCTCGCCTCAGGGATGGCCCAGATGTTGTCCATAGGCGATTCCGTACCATTTTTCAGTCTCATAATCCCGATTGGCAAGATGTGGGCCAATTTTTGGATTGTTTATTACATACAGAGGAGAAGGAGCGGGTCCTTCGGGGTGCCCGGGCTGCCGCAGAAGCCGGCAGCCATTCCCGTGACCTTATAACCCTTGCTAATCTGGCCCGATGGAACCCGAATGATCTTGCTCACCAGGCGAATTTAAAGAGATTCTAGGACTGTATTTTAATAGGTATCAAACAGGCAGGCGAAAGAACTCTGGATTGGTCAAAAGTTCATAACACTGTGCAAGGGAAAGAGGAGCACCCTTCCGATTTTTATGAGAGACTTTGTAAAGCATTTTGTACCTATACTAACCTAGACCCCAAGACCACGGACGCACAGTCCACAGCCCGGCTTATCTTTATTTCTCAGTCAGCCCTGCACATCAAAAAGCGATTAAAGCGACTTGAGGGCGCTGAAGGGAAATCCCTGAAGGAACTGGTAAGCATTGCCACCCGTGTATAGAACACAAGAGAGAAGGTACAAGAGACAAAGCAGGTGAGAATGCTGGCGGCTCTCGTAAATGCTGGGAATGAAAAACAAGGAGGGTGGAGGAGTCCCCCCAACAGACAACCTAAAAAGGCCGGGGAGGCGGGGGGGACAGGATACGTCAAAGATATGTGTAACTATTGTAAGCAGCTTGGTCATTGGAAGAGGAAGTGCCTATACTGACCCACTGGGCGGCAGCACCGCCACCCAGACCCACTACAACACCAGATGACTGTGGGGAGAACAGACATTAACAACAATGAAGAATGACGGTGACTAGGAGGTTCTTCTGTCACCTATTCAAATGATTTTACCTCTTATGTTTGTTCCTCCAATGATGCCCAGGTCCGTCTAACTTTGGGAGAAACCGTTTATTCTTGTCTTCTGGACTCTAGGACTGCCCTCTCCACTGTTACTGTCAAGTCGAAGAAGGGAAGCCTCATGAATTCCGGTAATGGGGATAGGTGGAAAGCCATTTGACTGTTCGGCGTTGCAGGAGGCTACTGTGGAAATCTCTGGTGTCTCCGCCTCCCATGCCTTTTTGCCAGCTCCGGATTCCCCAGTTAACCTCTTGCACACTCAGATGACAGGACTGTCCTCCGGTTACCTCAAAACCATCTTCCCCAGCTATGTGCTGTTCTGACCCAGGCTTCAGAGGACTCGATCCTGCCTGCGGACTCAATCCTACCCGAACGACTCAGACAGGAGGTAAAAGCCTCCCTATGGGGCACTTTAAAAACAGACTTGGGCACTCTCTGGACAGAACCAGTGCATATAACCTTTAAGCCAGGCACTGTAATTCCTCAAATTCATCAGTATCCCATCCCCCAAGAAGCTCTGCTAGGCCTCCGGAACCTTATCACCACATTCCTGCGGTTGGGAGTGCTAATTCGCACCAAGTATCCTTTCAATACCCCCATTCTGCCAGTCAGAAAACCTGACATGGATCCAGAGGGAAAACCGGTATACCGATTTGTCCAGGACTTGCGTGCAGTGAATAAAGTCATTCAGGCTAGACACAACGTGGTACCTAACCCTCACACTATCCTGACTGCCATTCTAGCAGGTACAGCTTGCTTTTGGTAATAGACTTGTGTACTGCCTTTTTCAGTATTTCCCTAAATCAAGACAGCTGGAATATCTTTGCATTTACATGGATGGATCCAGAGACCAGGAGGGCAGAACAGCTGACCTGGACTCTGCAACCACAAGGATATGTTGAATCGCTGACCATTTTCTCCTCTATCCTGACACGTGATTTAGCTGATATTAAGCTACCTGGTGGGTCCACCTATCTCTTGTATGTGGATGACATCCTGGTTTGTTCTCCTGATCAGGTAACATGTGAAACAGACACTATTTACTTGCTAAATTGCTTGGCAGATAAGGGACATAAAGTGTCCCCTTCTAAGCTTCAGTTTGCCAAGGACTAGGTAACCTACCTTGGTCATATACTGACCCCGGGAAATCGAGCTCTATCTAGTGCCCATATCCAGTCAATCCTTAACATTCCACAGCCAGAGACTAAACGTGAAATGCGGAGATTTTTAGGCCTTGCAGGATTTTGCTGTTCTTGGATTCCAGGTTTTGGAGAAATGGCAAAGCCCCTTTATGAGCAGATAACCCATGATGCCAAGGAGCCCCTGCACTGGAATTCTGGGGCTATCAAAGCCTTTCAGGAGGTTAAAACAGCCTTGGCCTCAGTCCCAGCCCTTGGGCTCCCTGATTATCGGAAGCCCTTCATTCTCTATGTGCATGAGCGACTAGGGGTGGCCTCGGGTGTCCTGACCCAGGCTTTTGGGCCCAAGGAACGACCTGTGGCCTACTATTCCCAAAAATTGGATCCGGTGGCACAAGGCTTTCCTGGTTGCCTTCAGACAGTGGTTGCTGCTGGCCTTCTGGTACCCCAAGCAAAGAAGGTTACTTTAGGCCATCTGATGGTCCTACGGACCCCACGTGCGGGCCAACTACTGCTAGTCCAAAAGGGCACTCAGCATTTAACCTCTCAGAGACTGACCCATTTGGAAGTTTCTTTATTGTCCAGAACCAATTTAAAGATTAAGTAATGCCATACCTTGAACCCTGAGGCCCTTTTACCTTTTCTGGACAACGATCATAAGCCTTCACATGATTGTCTTCAAGTAGTACATTCTCAGGAAAAACCTCGACCAGATCTTTCAGATGTGCCCATTCCAAATGCTGACCTGGAACTGTATACAGATGGCTTGGCATGGGTCGTGGAGGTCCAACGAATATCTGGATTTGCAGTATCTACCCAGTTTGAGGTATTACAGTCTGCACCTCTGGGACCCTCCACCTCAGCCCAGGCCGCAGAATTGGTAGCCCTCACCTGAGCATGTGAGCTGGCAGCAGGTCAGTCTGTAAACATCTATACTGATTCGAAATATGCTTTTGGCATTTGCCATGCCACGGGCCAACTCTAGGCAGAGCGGAGTTTTATTACCTCCGGTGGCACTAAAGTAGCACATGGGCCCTTAATTCTGGAACTATTAAAGGCTGTGCACCTGCTATTCGAGATTGCCATTATTCATGTTCATGCCCACCAGAAGGGAAATGATCCCACCCTCGTGGGAACCGATTGGCTGATGCAGCATCAAAAGCTGCCTCCCTACAACCTTATATTACCAACCAAATGGTGCTCACACCCTCTACCCCATCAACACTGGTCCCATTTGTCCCTGAACCATCAGAGGTTAGTCGCTGGGAAGACATAGGGGACACTAAGACACCAAGGGGGGAGTGGCAGCTACCTGATGGGAAAAGAGCCTTGCCCCGGGCTGCTCTGCGGCCTGCCCTATTTAAACTACACCAACAAACACACGGTGGGGCAGAGGCCGTGGCAGTTATTGTGAACAGACTTTGGTATGCCCCTGGGGTATTCCAGGAAGCCAAAAGAGTCCTTTCCACCTGTGACATCTGCGCAAAATTCAATCCAAGGGTGGAACCAAAAGGCCCCCCTGGAGCAAGGTTATGGGCATATACGCCCTTTGAACGGCTCCAGATCAACTATTCAGACATGCCCAAGTGCCAAGGCTACAAGTATCTTCTTGTAATTGTATGCCAACTGACTGGCTGGCCCGAAGCATTCCTGACTAAACGAGCAACTGCCTTGGAAATGGGGAAAATCTTATTGAACCATGTTATTCCTCGGTTTGGTCCTCCGAGGTCTATTGACTCATTTCACTGCCCAGGTGATTCAATACTTTGCATAGTCCCTAGGTATCACCTGGCTTCTACGTACTCCTTGGAGATCACCATCTTCTGGGCAAGTGGAAAATATTAACTAAACTTTAAAGCTTAAGCTCTCCAAAATATGGGCACAGACTGGGTTAAAATGGCTTCAGGTTCTGCCTTTGGCCCTCTTGGCAGTTCGAACTGCTCCTAGGGGTCGGCTTGGTCTCTCACCTTTCGAACTTTTATTCGGCAGCCCATACACTGGATTTGCTGACCCAGGACCTGTGTCTGATTTAGCCACTTGTGGGGACGAGGAGTTGACCAGATACGTTGTTTCCCTCCAAAATACTCTCATGTCTCTTCACAGGTATGCAGCCCTATTTCAGTCCTTACCCGCTGATGTACCTGCTCACCAGATCCAGCCAGGGGATTGGGTCTATATAAAAAAGTGGAAAATCGAGCCTCTCCAACCCCGGTGGGCTGGCCCTTTTCAAGTCCTTCTTACCTCCCACACTGCAATTCAAGTAAGGGAACGGGATACCTGGATCCACCACACCCGAATCAAGCTAGCCCCTAGGCTGGAGCCAGAAGCAGACGACATCGGACTTCGAGGGAGCACCGCCAACTCTTCTCACCGTGACCTGGAAGAGCCAGAAGC
Organism: Chelonoidis abingdonii; assembly: GCF_003597395.2. NCBI lineage: Eukaryota > Metazoa > Chordata > Testudines > Testudinidae > Chelonoidis > Chelonoidis abingdonii. The sequence continues at coordinate 1,940,276 of NC_133773.1, read as the reverse complement.
AGATGATACCTGAAAAACTGAACTTCTTGAGAGACTAAAGCTTTTGTTCCGACGAACAAAATCCTGATACTTTGTGACTATGAGTTCTCAGATGGTGCTGCAGCGGCAATTATTTCTGAGCCTGCCCCTTGTACAAACTAACCTGCACCCAGCGGCTAAACCTCTTGAGCGATTGGCCACGTTGGGACACTTGTCTGACTGTTGGTTGTGTCACCGAACTCATTCTGAGGAAGGAATAGGACTGTGGGCTGTACCTTTAAACCTCTCTGAAACTCTCTCCCTACAAGTGGTGTGGAAAGCTGAGTAGTGGTGGAAAGGAGAATACCAGTCCGATAAGTATGGGAAAATGTCTGAGGTTTGGCATCATAGTTGAGAGGTCCAAGGTGTCCCTCTCTTCAATATCCTTGGGTTTGGGTATAAGTTGGCCCTATGTTTTAAGACTGTTGATGGGACCAGAAAGGAGCTGCGTTATATCCCCTTAAAAGCCTGCAATCAAACCTTTAGGTTTAGTGTTAGAAATGGAACCTTTTACCCCTTAAAAATTGGTGTAGACACCCAGAGACCTCCCTGCCAGTTTCAAAAGGCCTATATTGTGAAATTGACAGGCGAACATTATCAAGGGGAGTGGTTTCCTTCATTTCTTCCCTTGGGTCCCACAAATGAGACCACTTCACTCATCCCTTGTAAAAATCTCTGAATGCCTGGGGGCACTAGTAAGCTTTACATCACACTTGTTTGCTGTTACATACTGTGGGGGTATCTTAAACACCCACGCCATGGGACATTTGAATATATCCCATTGGCAATGCCGAGGCAGGGTATTTGGCAACTCCAAACATCAAGATGTTAGGATAGATTGGTGCCACCGAGTAGCAGGAAGCTTCCTCATCCTTTATTTACAGAGCCCCGGTTTGTATTTTATTTGTGGCCATAATGCTTATAAAGCTTTCCCGCCGGGCTGGCATGGCCAGTGTGGTGTGGCCAGAGTATTACCAGATGTTCAAGTAAACACCACACTGGACTCACGCCAACTCTTCAACCCGGGGACTTATTCTCACAAGCTCTTCACACCCTTGAAAGGAGCTCGGGTTAAACGTGCCGACAATCTCCTAGTGATTATGCAAACGGGATTTCATTCCTTTATACGTGGACTTATTCCTGGACTAGGGGTAGCAGAGCTGGAAAGAGCAGTGGTAAACATTTCTGCAGAACTTGAAAAAGCAGCTTAAACCTCCTTGGATGCTTTCCAGAAGTTACAACAAGAAATCGATGACATAGCAGAAGTAACACAGCAAAATAGGCGTGTGCTAGATGCAATGAATGCTGAAGTAGGGGGGGCCTGTGCTCGCATTGGGGAAAGATGCTGTTTTTATATTAATCGCTCTGGTTTAATTGAGGAGGATTTGCAGGCTATCAAGGATGCAGCTGTTGTTTTCCACACTGTATCTCTTGATCATACCCTTAATTTTGAGGACCTCCTCCCAGACCTTGGGTCATGGTTTACTGGCCTTTTCCGTAAAATTATCAGATAGATTATTTTCTCTCTTTTTTTTCTTTGTGTTGTTTGGGTAATGTTGCAATGTGCAAAATATTTGT